>NW_024581504.1:0-57061 GCF_017639235.1 Corvus kubaryi
TTCCCCAGCACCTGAGAGTGCTCCAAGTAGTTTTTAAAAGGCCTCAAGACTCCTTCATGGCCGTGGCCGCGTCAGGGCACGCCGAGCTCCCCGTCACAGTCGAGTTTATCCCCATGTTCTGCACGGCCCGCGAAATGCGACCCTCGGAGCTGCCCCGCGTTCACCTGAAACAGCTGCAAAGACATTGGGTGCAGTTAGTTTTTTATAAAGGAGCTCGAAAGCGCCTGAATTAGATAAACAAATGAAATTCTTTCCCAAAACGTCATCATGTGGAGAAGAACCACAGAATATTCTGAGTTGCTAGGGGCCCACGAGGATCATCGAGTCCAGCTCTTAAGTGAATAGCCCATACAGGGAGCAAACCCATGGTGTTATCAGCATCATGCAAGAAGAAGGGATATGCATACAATAAACAGTAAATATTAAATACTTTGTTTAAAACAGATAATAAGTCACAAATACTGTTTTCCCTGTTGGTAATGACCCGTTGATTTGAACTAGTGGGAGCAGATTAAGGCTCACCTGCCTGAGTTTCTCCCTAACTGGAGAGTTCCACAGGTGGTAGAAAGAAAATAATGCTGCTTAACAGGTGAAGATATTGAACATTTCAGCTTAAGCTTTAATACAGAAACGCAGCACATTTTCAATGACATGATTCAGTAGAAAAATTCTCCCTCTGTGCTCAACGGCAGCTTTCCTTATCGTGATTTTAATCTCATTTAAGCGTCTTTTTGCCATTTACTTTCCTTGGCAATAAATTAAGATTAGCATCTCTTGCAATGGCTGACTGGAGTTAGTTTGGATTTACCTCATGGTAACAAATCTCTCCCACAAACAGGCATCACGTTTACCTGAATTACGTACACAGAGTGAGAGACAGAATTTAGGCCAAAAGAAAATTTCCACCCAGCCCGGGGTTCTTACTGTGTGTGTGTTTCCACTGACAAATCCATCATCCATCCAATCTCTTCCCTGCCACACCGACCAGGAATTCTCTCTTGCAAAGACTGGGCCTGTACTGAGAGGAAAAGTATTTTCAAGTACAAATTATTCACATTCAGTTACAATTGCAATTTATTCAGTCCAAGTGTCACAGCCCAGAAACTGCTTGTTACATCCTGGCACCCGGAATTAGGGAAGTACTTTGGCCTACGTTACTCCCCTTCCTTTTGGCACAAATCTTATAAACAGAGAACACAATCTGACACTTGTAAATATGTCAGGCAATATGTATTAACCAACCCCAAACCACATCCTTCCGCATTAAAATAGTACAGCTTTTGTAACTCCAGTGCAACACCACGCACCCATCCTATCACTGCAGGAGGCCCAGGGACAACAAACCCTTTGATGAAGTATCCATCCTATTTCTGGAATAAAAGAACATCCCTCACCACGAAAAAAAAGATTATTTTCTTATTATAGAAAATATTTTGGAACTGAGAATCGTGTTATTACTTATCCAGATAAATACTGTGCAGGAATGGATGCTGCAGAATTCCTGTTCCTTCCATATGCTGCTTAGCCTCCAAATGGTGTTTCCAGTCAGCACCATTCCTCTTATCTGGATCTTTCAAGTAGTGATGGCTTATTATGCTTTATTTTGTCAGGAGAACATGGGGTCTAACAGATGATTCAGGTCCATTTTCATGAGGAGAAATGTTAACATACTCATACTGTGCTGCTTTGGCCACCTTCCAGCAGTCTTACGAGTGTTAAATACTTTATAAATTAAAAAGTGTGGAATCATAAAATGGCCTAGGTTGGGAAGGACATTAAAGCCCACCCAGTTCCACCCCTGACATGGCCAGGGACACCTTCCACTATCCCAGGCTGCTGCAAGCCCCATCCAGCCTGGCCTTGGACACTGCCAGGGATCCAGGGGCAGCCACAGCTGCTCTGTGCCAGGGCCTCACCTCCCTCACCATAAGCAATTTCCCCCCCGCCATCTAATCTAAATCTCCCCTCTTTTAGTTTACTAAAAATCGTGTGATGTAATTCGATTACCTGTCTTGCAGCAATGTTCTGAAGTTGAGTTGTTGGCTCTTGCATTTTGGGAATGGTACTGGTCACACATTTTGACCACAGCCCTGCGCTGCCAAATCC
Source organism: Corvus kubaryi (assembly GCF_017639235.1). Taxonomy (NCBI): domain Eukaryota; kingdom Metazoa; phylum Chordata; class Aves; order Passeriformes; family Corvidae; genus Corvus; species Corvus kubaryi. Next base: position 2,107 of record NW_024581504.1, read on the forward strand.
ATTTCAGTTTTAAACTGAAAAAAAGATAACATTTCTTTGAGCACTTTGCCAGGTACTTGACTTTATATTGCATTCAGTTATCACAGAGAAGGGAAATCATTACAGTCTAATCCTTCCCTTCCCAGTACCGAGGTAGGGAAGTTCCCTTGCTGTCTGTGACAGCAGCGTTACTTCAAACAGAAATTGTTCCACTTACAGATATCACACACAAGTGACACTTCCTCGTGCATAATTACCTGAGATGGTATGTGGTGGAACGTGTTCCCCAACTCAGGGCATTCCAGTTTTACTCCCTGTTTTCTTTTGCCTTTTTTCAACAATCAATGAACATGAGCAGTAACACTGGGGTTCCTACTATAACAAAATAACCATTTTCCCCTAGTGGGAAGATACAGCCTTAACTAAATCTGGCAATGGATTAATTTGCAATTCCAAAGCTCAGCCACTGAAAGTTCCCAGGCTCCTGGAGATCAGCTGGGTCACACTCAGCCTTCAGCACAGAGAGCTGGGAATGAGCCAGTCCCTACCCTGACAAAATTACTCCAAACAGTGATAGCCCAGCTTATTTCATTCTAGAGCAACTTCCCCAGAGCTCAGAGTAATGATGAAACCTGTTCTTCCAGGAGGATGGCTCAGCACTGCCATAGCCTTTGTTTCCACCAGCAGGTGCTGCTTAAGCTTCCAACTAAACATGGGGGAAGACACAAAGGTGTCACAGGAGTCTCCAGTGACTGAAGCTGGAATGGCAAGCAGGGCCTTGGCTTTGTTTTGTCCCAAAGTATGGCCCCTTTGCAGTGCCCCCAATCCATGGGAAGAGCGTTTCCTGCAGGAACACCACTGGCTGGAGCACCAGGCTCAGGCAGGGCTCTCCCGGCTCTGGCTGTAGGATTTGGCCCTTCTCACACCCGGAGCAGAACTGGAGTCCAGCCAAGCTTTGGCCGTGTCCAAACTCAGCAGCATTGGACATTCCACGACAAAGACAACTCATCTCCAGGTGAAACATATTTTTTCCATGTATTTTAGCTGGACTTTATGGTTACTCACTAGAACAAAGTCCAGCTGCTGCAGTGCCATTAAGGATTGTCTTGTGTCTAATTTAATCAAGTGTCATTTTTACTGTTTTCTGTGTTTTCCCCCCCAGCAATGGAAAGAACAGGGAGGGGAGGATGATATGATACCCAAATTATGACTACTGCACAAGCAAGTGATCTCCAACTGTTCTATATAGCAAAAAGCTAAAAATAAAATAATTCTGTTTGCCCCCTGCTCTTGAGTTGCCCTTAAATAAACTGTACTCAAGTGAGCGAGTTCATTGGCAAGGATTAAAAGTCACAGAATTTTAGAAGATTTTGACCATGATTTATGTGGTTTCCTTTTGTATGTTCTTGTGATAAAGCACAGCTGAGCACCCTCGCTCCAGGTATGTTCTCAGTGGTCTCATTGTCCACCTTTTATGAGATTGCATACATTTTTAAAGTGTTTTTGAATTCATCCAATACTTACACTTTTTTTCAAGTGTTTATAAACAAGAACTCAAGGGTATTTTGGTCTTAAACCAAAAAACTTTACTTCCACAAATTGGAGACTTAAGAGGGAAAAAAAAAACCAAAACAAAAAACCAAACCAGCCAAACTAACTCACTGACTTAATTAACAATATCTAATTTTAACATTAAAATAATTTTAAAATTCACAAAGCAAACCTATACCCGATAGTTCTTTTTTTAAACACAGATACAGATTGCCTGTAAACTCACATTTTAATTTCAGTTTTAATTTTATTAAGATACAGGAATAGCTGCATTAGCAGGTTTATTTACTCCTACTAAAGATAAAATAGTTATCTGAGTTTTAAAACAAGATATTGATTTTCTGAAGTGATGGGTACTTCTAGAAGGAAATTGAAAACATCAGTAAAAGGTTTGTTTGCAGAGCAGGTGTCCACAGACCCATGGTTTAAGTCCCGGCAGGGATCAGACCGCGGTCTTTGAATCAGCCAACCTTGTCAAGCGTTCCCTCTCCCCCCTGAGAGCCACACAGGAAAATTCCCTGAAAATGATTTTGTTTGCTTGTCTGGATCCTGTACTAACAGTGCCTGTTCCAGAGCAGTTTAGGGAAAGATTAATGACCTGGAAAGCCAACTTGGGGAAGTTTTTCCACCTCCAAGATCATGTTGAAAGAAATCTGCAAACAGTTGTAGAGGACTTCCATTAACCAAATGTCACATTAGGAAAGTGAGAAGAGAAAAAGTTCAAATTAATACTCGAGTCCTAATGACAGGAATGAGACATCTAAGCTTTCTCAGGAGCAGATGTGCTCCCGCATTCTTATCAAAAAACAGACAAATTATCTTAGTAGCTGCTTGTTCTCTGGGTTGTAAAAGATAGAAGAGAGGCAGGAAAGAAGCAGTGCCAGGGAAGGGGAGATAGACAATCCTGTACTGTCTGGAAAGAGAAAAGATCATCTCTGACTGCTGTGGATGGAGGAGCAGCAGGAGCTGAGTGAGAGCAGGAGCAGCGGGATGGACGGAGAGGGAACACTGAAAGAAAGGAAGGCACCAAAGGTGCCCAGCTCTCTAAAGAGCAGCGCTTGTAGCTGGGTGCCTTTACTGGTGATGGAAGTGTGAGGCAGCCAGGAAAAAAGGATGGCTAAATTTGTCTGTGTGAAGTTTAAACTGCCAGCAATGAATCCGAGAAAATCTCTAGAAATGTGGCTGTGGATGAAAGGATAAAAACAGTTCAGGAGCAGAGTAGATTGATTCCTTCCCTACATCACAGTGATATTTAGATGACATTTCAGGTATAACTGGTGGGGATGAAGCAAGTAGTAAATGCAAACTGTTACTTTCAAGCAAGTGTAATGCTAGAAAACAGAAGTTGTTGGAAATAGAGATAAGATTTAAAAATCAAGCTTCAGGCAGTCCCATATATGCTGACCCATTTGACAGTCAAAATGTGTCAAAACCTGAGAACAGGTTTTCACTTGGTTTTTTTAAAGAAAGAATGAGATTGGTCTGTTTTTCACAGAGGCTTTGGGAGCTTCAAGTGCAAGTGGGACACAGAACTGGCCAGAAAGGTCTTGCAAGGAAGGCAGAGGAAGGTGTTTATCTTCAGGTGGAAGTGAGGAACAGTTTTGTGCGCCAGCTTGTCCTATTGGTTTCTGTGAGACACCATTGCAACTTCACATTTAAATATTCTGCAGAACCAAAGCAAATGAGCTGCTTGGAAAAACAGAAAGAAGCAAATGGCAACTAGAACTATTCAGGAATAAAAGGGGAACGTGATTTAGGCAGAGCAAAATGGTAAATACTTCTAAATTGTAAATTATTTTTGCACTCAAAAGAGGAAAGGATGGTGATTTGGCAGGATACCTTGCATTAGGAATAAACGTACCTGAGTTTCTGAAGGATTTAATAATCTAACATGAAGCTCCCCGTAGCCCTGCAGGCAGAGGATGGGCCTGTTGGGTCATGGTTTCATACCATCAAAGAGAGAGATTTCATCTTTCAGATGTTGTTGTGCTTGCTTGGTAAGAATTCAGCTTATTAAAAGGTGTTAAATAAGATACAGGATAAAAATACTACAAGAGAAAAAATAAAATATTTAAGGCTAAAAGGCAAAGTAAATATGGAAATAACATTTGGCAAACACATTCTGAGAACAAAACTCCGAGTTTGTTTGTTGGAAGAGGTTGTGGGGTAACTCTGGATGGGTGATGCAGCTTGGTGTGCCATGACCCTGGAATCAGCCAGGCAGGCAACACCCCATGCTGCACATGTGGAATGTGCAGCTTTTGGCACGGGAGCCCAAATACTAAAATTGGCCCATAAATCTGAGTACAGTTTTCAGGGTTTAAGAATCTTATTTTATCTGGATTAAAGTCCTCTTCCCCTCTGGCGTTAGAAGGTGTTTACGGCTGTAAAAACAAGAATTGCAAACTATTGCACTGAAATATCTAAGGGCTTCACCTGCCAAGCTTACAAGATTTACTTTGCGGCTTAAAATTAAAACAAACAAAAAAATAATCTTCCAGTATGGCCTTTGCAGACAAAGGGCAGGAAAAGAATGGACAAATGAAATACATCACTCCAAATATTTTTTGGAATTCTAAAAATAGCTTTCCTTTCCTGTGGTGGAAAAGATAAGGGAAGTTTTTCTTCTAAGTCCTAGGAAATCTTTGGGGTTTTTTAAAGTCATGCTCAAATAACGTTACAAAAAAGATGAATAAGAACTGTGACTCCTGTCTGTGATCAGTGACCACATCAGAGCCTGGTGGTCTGTTTCCATAGGTGGAAACAGTTGCCACAATCTGGAAAGGTATACAAATCTCTTTCTAGGCAGCAGCTCTGGAGCTTCAGGCCTTCAGCAACCACTGTGCAGATTCTTTCATTCACAATCAGGTCCTTATAATGGGAATTGCCAATTTTTCCTTTCCTCTTCCCTCTAGATTTATTTTTCTTATCATTAAAACCTATCTTATTGTTGTGCTCCCAAATTTTGTACATCTTGATTTCTGAGGGTACAAAGCTATGTTGTAAAGTGGAAAGAGAACAAACCAGTCAGCAGGTTTGGGATCTGAGATGGGGAGAGCAGCTGTGCAGTCAGTGAGAGTTTATGGGATGAACAGCAAAGGGTTTGGGGTAGATGTCACTGCCACGGACTTCACCGTTTAAAGAGAGATTGAGGTTCAGATCATACCCCTGAAAATAACTCATCCACAGACTACACCAGCTGCTCAGTGTCAGGTGTACTGACCAAAATGCAAAGGTGATGTCCCTGCTTTTCACTCAGGCACACACATTGCAGTATTTGTAATAATTTCTATATTATTCACATTTATGTCTGTTCTTCCTTCTGTCTTTGCTTCCTCTCACCCCATTCTGAACTGGAGCCTGAACAACCCAGTGGAGGCTCATCAGTAATAATGAGATTGAATAAGAAATGTTCTGGTTTACATTCTGTTACCACTCTGACCTCATTAAAGCCCTTTTGTTCTGGAACCTCGGTATCAGGACTTCCCTTCGGCCTCGGAGCTGTCAAGTTCACTCACAGCTCACTTATAAGAAATGTAAATCAAAGCAAAGAGTCAGCTCTGGCTAAATTCTGCCTTCAGAACATGCATGAACTATATTTTTATGAGAAACAAAACATGCAAAAGGCGAAGCTTGCTCTGGTAAAGATCCAACCATTAAAATAATTTACTGGATATCTTTGATGTTCATTTTCTTCAGCTGTAAGCATTCAGTGATCCATCAACTGCAGATAAATGTTGTGCTGAAAGCTTTTGCTGAAATTATGAGAAGGAATAAAGGAATTAGAGCCATAAGACTTCCAGAGATTGTGTTGACATTCCTGTTTCCAAGCCCCATTAAATGAAACAACGCATTTCTCTGTGATTTTAAGGTTTCACAAGCCCTAATATACAACGGAATTGCAGAGCAAATCCTAATTTGCTACCACTCCTACTATCAAAAATTTTAAATATTCACCTTAAAAGATAATACACTCGTATATAATAAAAGATTTCAACTGCTTTTAATTCAACCAATTGCTTTCTTGATTACTTAAGAAGCTATCCACGCCTTGAAATGTTTGTGTGAAGGGAACCTATCTTTCAGCTCAGAGATATCTGTTCTGCCTTCTGTTTTCCTGCAGCCCAGTGAATGTTGCTTTTTTGGATTTTTCTGACATTCATTTCAGGAAGAAACTGAAAATTTCAGGAAGAAACAGAAATGTTTGTCTTTCCTTGACATATGAAGAAAGGAATTGCACAGGGATATTTATTATTTTCTTGTGTGGAGTCTGCAGCCCCTTGGCCTCGTTGAAGCCACACAACAGAACTGATACCCACATACCCACTCGGTCGGTCGTTTTGGCTGAAAATCCTTTGACTGAGATTTTATGCAGAAGGAAAATTAAAAATTTGAATGGATTTGCAAAGGAGATGGAAAGGGTAACACTGACCCAGGCCTGGCAGGAACACTGCCCTGTTCCCTGGTCCAAACCAAGGAGCTGTCCCTGCCTCCCCAAGGTTCACCTCCTGATCCAAGAGGGAGCAGGTCACACGAGCCCCTGTGTTTGCTGAAATCACAGAGGATCCCGGTCCAGTCTCATCAGAGGTGACCTTCAGTTCTCTGGCACATGGACCTGAAACAGACAAAGACCAGCTCTGCTGGTGTAAACAAACCCTCCTCCTATTCAGAAACAGGCGGTGTTTGCACTTGCTGATTTGGGGCTTGATGGATAAAAACTTATTCTGAAATGTGCTTGGTTTTGCTAACAGAGATTTTTTTTTAAATGATTGACAAAGCTACAAGTCACAGCACTCTGCAGTGTCTAAATTCTATTCTACACCTTCAAGCTAATACAGTATTTTGACAAAACACAGTTGGTGTTCCAAATTCGTATTTGGAAGAAATGTGTTTGTGTAAAATCTAAGCTCACATCAGAGCTGTAGAGTTTGAGTAAAAGGAGAAACTTAGGAGTAGCAATTCTACTGAGTCTCTGGTTTGGTCTCAATATTAAGCCACTAAAATGGACTGGATGAAGGCACGTAAATCATTGTTTTGTTGTTGTTTACATTGTAAATACACGAAATCTTTGCTAAGATTCAACTGTGTGCAGACCCCTGGGTTGCAGGAGGAGCCCATTCCCAGTCCACATCTGGGCACTGGAATCACTTGCAGGTGAAGGGTCAGACACGCCCCTTGTGTCCCTGTAGTACCTGCCAGGGGGGAGGTCCCCATCCTATTCCTCAGTGTGAAATATTCCAATCACTTCTCAGAATACTGAAAACTTGGAAGATGTCAAAATGGAAGGAAGGATTTGGGTGCGTGAGAGCTGGGTAACATTTCCAGCACAACCCTCGGCTCACTCTGTGGTTTCAGGCAAGCCTTCTGGCTGCCTGTCTGTGATACAGGTCAAATATTTTAGGTGCTACTCACAGATGTTAAATGAGGGATTACATTATTACTGTAACAAGTTACTCTAGAACACTATTTTTGAAGTAATGACACCATTTATGAGCCAAAATCCAATTTGTACCTTTGGAACCAATTTATACCTTTGGAGCCATCTTCCATCAATTTTCAGCCACTGTGTCACACTTGCTTCTGTCCCAAGCTGCTTCTTGAGGGCAAATTCTCTCATCACAGGGGCTGCCTGCTCACTGTGTGTGCTCTGGGATTAACCAGCTTTCTTTCCATCCAGGACAGTCTGGGAATCACTACTCCAGTCCTGCCTCTCAGGCAATGAGGGTACAATCCACAGGAGATTCCTTCAGGAGGTACCACAGTCAGTGGTGTCCCTTTAAATCCTCTTTTCAAATAGAATATGGGCCGTGTACACAAAATTTACATCGTAGCAATGGAATATCCCTTTGGTCCATGTGCTCCTTCTAATGGAATCTCCAAGAAATGGAGATACATTCCATAGGCTGGAATAAGTGAGGTGATGTTCCACCTCACCTAAAGAGAACCCACTTCTAATGAAGCAAAGTTTTCACGTTTGATTTAAACGAAGCAGCACAGCCCGAGTCAAAAGCGTGTCTGTGTATCACACCCAGCCCTCGCTGAGCTGCGCTCCCTCTCTGGGAGCAGTGGGCAGGGAGCTGGGCAGTGCAGAAATGACTCCCAAACTCTGCTCTCTGGACTGCTCCTGTCTCTTGTAATTACTTCTACTCGGAGATGTCTGCCAAATTCTTCCCAGTGGACATATGGCCTCAGCAGGTAGGAACAGGCCGAAAGTGCTTTTCTTGCACTGACGTCAGTGGGGGAAGCGTGACTGAAGGCAGCTCCCATGAAAATTAATATTACCTGACTCCTGCCCTTTTATCGACAGAACAGCAGCATGGCCTAGTTATTCCTACAGCTTCTTGAGAAATCTTCAGGCTTTTGCTTTCATACAGAAAGTGTCTTTGCACTTAATTAGAAGATAATGCCAGTCAGCTTCTGCTAATTATTTGTATTTTTGCTTAACGCTTATAAATCTCCTTGTTCAGGTATTATTACAAGCTAATATTTGTCTTGTAACACACATTAGTCATTACAATTAGCAAGTAGAAATAGATTAGTCATGCGTAAACAATCTCATAAATGAAGTATTTATGCCCCCTTTGGGGATGGAAAGGAAGGTAATTTGAGCCCTCTGTGATTATCAAGGGAAACCTGACTTGTGTCTTCACAAGTTCACATTCACATTGTTGTTTTGGGATTTTTTTGGGGCAAACTCAATGGCTGGGGGCTTCCTTTAAAGTCCAGTAGCACCAAAAGAAGAGTTATGGATTTAATGAGAACCATCAATGCTGGTCTGCATTGTTCAAGACTCATCACTCTTTCCTTTCAAAAATCTGTTTAGTTAATATTTCTGCTTTTCCTGTGGCAGCAGGAAAGCTCCCTTTCCCATCTCAGAATTTAGACATTTTGTTTGAGCAGTGAACAAGAACATTTATCCTCAGATTTAGGGCCTCTGTCACCTCTCTCTGAGAAAGACAGACTGGAGATTACAAAACTGTCACCCCAACCGGTGACATGGAGAGCTCCCCGTTCAAAGCCAATCCAAGCCATGCTCATGAACTTCGAGAGGTGCCTTCCAAGAAAAGGGTTATGCAATGAGTTGATCAAAAATGCAAGTTACCAAGTTTGCTTCAAGCAATTGTAAAAGGAAGGGGTCTGCAGAAGTCCATACTTTTTATTCCATTTCCCAGTGGCTTTTCTTTGTCTCTTTTACATAAAATTTCATCCTGTTTCTTTCCAATTTGATGAGCCACTCAAAAAACCCTCACTCTTGGTGTGTGTCTGCAAAATCCCCTAAAATGTCACTTTTAAAATAATTGGGCCAAGCCAATGCATAAAGCCATTTTAAAATGAGAACTCCAAGTCATTTCACGTAAGTGAATTTTACAGCTGTGGATTGTTTCCCCACTGGCTCCCTGCACTGCCCACAGGTGAGGACACTGTCCCTGATTGTAACAAACCACCCCATTTGCACCCAGGCCTTCATTTTTCCCTTTGCTATCTTTAATTTAGTCTAATATTTCAGTGCAAAATCAAGCAGCTCACAGCTCTTCCTCAAGGAAGCATTTTCTCCAACTAAAGAAGTTGTCAAGCTTCCCGAAGGAAGGTGGGAAGAAGGGAATATTTGTTGCTATGTTTAGCACAATTACAGAAATAGGTCACATATTGTTTCTGAAGGAAATGGATCACCAGCATAGAGGCCCCCACAACTCATCCTGGTCTCCCTCCCTCCACGCCTGTACACAGTGCTTGAAGCATTCCAACATCCTTGCCAAATTCCCTCACAAATACTTTAATTCTTTACGTGCATGTCTCATTCCATCTGTTCCACATGCTCTTTATGCCATTTACATTCACTGGCAAGGGCTGTGAGATGACACCACACGGTGTAAATTTGCCGGGGTTTGAAGCAGTTTTGGGATCGCAGGAGGGAAAAGCGGAGCAGCTCCCGGTCTGGGGTTTGCTCCCTGAGCCCGGGGTTCATCCAGCTCAGGGCAGAATGGTGGGAGTGTCACCAGGAGGCTCTCACAGCAGTGCCTCCAGGATCAGGAGGGAAAAACACTCTCCTGTGGAGGATTTTGATGGGACTGCTGGTGTAGGAGACTCTGTGCCCAAATAAACAACAACAACAAGGCAAATGTGATGTAAAGGAGGAATAAAGGAATGCAGCCCTCGGTGAGAAAGGTGGAATCACTCCTGAGCAAATGCTCTCCCTGTGCTTCACCACCACAGGAGCAAACCACAGCCTGGGAGCCTTTGGGCTCTGCCTTTGGGAAATACCCATTGGCTTTGGGGTTTGGCAGTGTGGTCACCCCAGCCCACAGCCAGCTGTAAAGTCTGGAATGCACAGAGGGGCCATTGCAAATGTCTGTGGGACACAGATTTAAGGGTAGTTTCCAGGATAAGAATAGGGAAAAACCCCACCTCTTCAGGTTTCACTACAGTGACATTCACAGCACCAACCCACAGATGAGCTGTGTGCGCTTGGCCACAGGCCTTCAACTCCTTGAACAAATTATATGAAAGCCTCAAGCCCTGAAATTTCAATTATGTCCTGAGTGCTGGACACCAAACCTTTTCCTTCACCTCCGTAAGAGAACCTCAGGTGAAAGAAACATACACTTAAAGGACACACAGGAGTCCAGCAGAGATTCCAGGTAAAAACACCAAAACTGTGAAGCTTGGGCACAGCCTGCCCTGTGGAAGGCACCTGCAGCAGCCCCCCAGGACCAGCATGCCCAGTACAAGGAGTTCGGTGTCCTGGCAGTGACAGCACAGCCTGAGTGCTGGGACATGTTACAAGTATCCATTTCTCAGACCATTATGCAATAACAACTGCTTTACTACTCTTACTAAGACGTTGTGAAAATACATGCTAGATTTCATCAGAGGTCAGTCAACAGTTCTAACCTCCCCTTTTCCCAAAGTGAGACAGCTCATCTTGCTTACCTGGCAAGACACATTTCTCAATCTTTGCCTCTCCATTTTTCCACATTCCTTTCCTCATCTAATTTTTCCTGCATAGCTTGTGTGCTCTGCCCATACCCTGTTATCTTCTACCCCATCTCTCTCTTTGCTCCCTGCCTGTTATTGCTACATTGTCTTTAATGTTTCCCTGCTCCCCTTTCTTGCCAAGCTCCGGTTTTCAACCGCTGTGAAAACGTTTGATTCACACAGTTCATTGTTTCTCCTTCAAAGGAATCATCGTCTAAAATAACCTGCATGTGCTGGAGCAAAGGCAGGGAAGGGAAGCCTGGCATTCCCTGCTCACTCTCAGTTTGAAGCCTTGTAGGCAACTGTCCAGCAAATGAGGAATAAGAAAAATAACAGCCACTGTCTTGGAGGGAAAGGGAATTGAGAGAGTCTTTGCAGCATGGCATCAGATTTTTGATCCAGACTTTTTCAGGCAAAGAAAAAACAAAGACTATTCTCCATTGTCCAAGCACTCTGTCCTTTATACACGTGCCAAATTAACCTGGAATAATACATCTTGGATTCCTGATCGTTTCATACCTGTCTAGTAAAATGTAGCAAAGGATCAAGAGTTTGAGGCGATGGCATGAGCCTGACAGCTGGTTTGGTCTGAAGCTGAGAGCTCCCAGAGGTGCTGATCTGGCAGGGGAAGGGAGAGTTTGCAATGGGGTCAGGCTGGTGCATCACCCTGCTCCGGGGAAGGCACAGCTCTCCCAGGACAGCCTTGGCACACAGCTTCGTGGAGAAAGTTTGGTTCCTCAGCAGATGGACACAAAGTGTCGGTGGAAACCCCGAAGGGAGGGAGATGTTTGAAGTGTCTTCTTCCAGCAAGGTTTAAACATCTTGGTCTCAGGTACAAAGCGCTGACCTCTGTGGCCACCTTTGCTCACCTCCCACAGAACTGGAGCCCCCTCCAAGGACATTCCCCTTAAGTTCAGGTACCTGAGGTGATCCTTTTAGAAAACATCCTCTGCAGACACTGAGGCAATGTCCCCTGTCACTCCAGTAAAGGGAAGTGGGAGGCATCTCCCTAAGGAGGTTCAAGCCCACATCTCCCATGGAAATGACCTCAGTACTAAATTACAGGGTGTCTGTTCCCGGTGGAGTGTACCCCACCCTTGCTTTGATGATAGCCCAGTGTGCAGCACAGTGAGAGAGACATTGGGCAAAAGAGAAGAATTATTAAAGCCTAATGAGTAAAGCGCAGACTTCTTTTGCCTTCTTTTGCCACTGATGGCTTTGCCTAATGACAGGTAAGGCCCTGTGCAAACACGTCCCTTTGATCCACAGAGCCACTGAAACCAAGGGGAATGGGCTCATCCCACGAATTCCACTCACCTGCAAGGAAATTTCCCTTCTAATGTTGTTATTCCATCTTTTAGAGTTTCTTCTCTTTTTAGGTATCCATTGTCTTTGCTAATTCCTGCATTATCTTTACCTTTGGACATTTCATCCTTAGCATGTGCTGCTTACAGAATGGTGGAGGGAAGGAAATCCCATTGTCAGCTCATTTAGTGTCCCATTGTGGGGAAGAAAAGCAGGAGGGTGGAATTCAATAAATGATCAGTAAAACCATCCAGGTAAGTGTGTCCCACTGGCTCCATTTCACCAAATTTAAGTGATTCTCCATTACAAGTGATTTCCCTATTTTACATTTTGCCTTCTTTCCAGGCAGATTTGAAATTTTCACTTCTTCTCATCATAAAGTATCACAGAACCATGTGTTATATATGGCATATATAATTTATGGTTTCTTATTCTCTTTTTGTGACCTTATAGTTGGAAGCCAGCACCACTTGAGAATGACAACTATGAGAAATATTTCCTATTCTCCACCTAGGTTGACAAGCACACAGACAGAAAGATAGGTGAGAAAAGTCCCTAATACAAATGTGTCCACAAAATCAGCTGTGTCCTTAGCAAAATAATTCTCATTAAGAAACAAATATGGAATAAAATCAGCGCCCAAATAATTTACAAGTGAAATACCAGGAGCAAGGACACCAGGAACAGCAAAGCCACTTATTGTTTAGGGTAGAGTTCAGTGTCTCCTGTGGTTTAGGTACAAAAAAGTCTTCCAGGTGGAGAGGGGGAACTGTTCACGTGCAGAATAAGGAGAGGAGAAATACGAGTAGCCAGTTAAGACATGAAGAGAAGCTGCAGCCTTTGGAAAACACAGCGTGTATTCACACCAAGCTCCAGGCACAGAGTGAATTGAATAAAATAGTTCTGAGTAGTAATTCCAGTGGGACTTGGGCCAAAGGGTGAAAGGAAGGGAACACATCGGAGCTGTGATTCAAGATGTCCTGGAATCCTTCCTGACCCGCTGGGTCGGAATTTCTGACTCGACACCCTGCCTTGACTCAGACTAGGAAACTGGATCCTAACTGCAGGTTTCTTTTTATAGAGCAAACTTTATTGCCAACTTCCTTTGGAGCACGAGTTTATCCCTCCTGGTCCTTAGGCACTACACCACTCACGAGACACAAGTGCAAGGGAACGTGAGTTCTGTTCCCCAAACATGACCCAGCCATTCTCCAGAAAGCAAACAGGAGGCCCAGAGCTTGTCTTTATTCCCCGTGTCAGAGAATACACAATGCACTGAAGGGTTTAAAACCAGCTGGCTCATCTTTGGCCTCCTCCTTCTCACCCTCCAAACTTGGCCAACATGAAAGGACAGTGACGTGGGCCAAGAAATGCTTGCCAGGATTAGAGGCTAAATCGGAGATTTCTTGTGTAATGCAGTAACAAGCAGGGGATGGGAAATCACACTCTGGGAGAGACCTTGACCAGCAGGATTTTAACTGAATTTCTCCCACAGGACAGAGTCTGTCCTGGGGGATCAGACAAGACCCCTTCGAGCTGGTTTGGGACACTGCCGGGGATAAGTTTGCACACCACGGTCTGAGATGTGTTCTAGCTCTGGTGTTGATTACAACTTAGAAAATGAAAGCTTTGAAATAATTGTGGTCCCTTTTGTATTATTCTATGATTGAAAAGGAGAATTTTATCCCTTCATTTCCACTGAAAGGAAAAGATCAATACTGCATTTGAAATATATAAATCACGTAAGCAAGGCAGAACCTCTCAGAACCTTTTTTGATGTTCAGACAGCACCTCCTCTTTTAAAACCATCCATGTATTTAAATCAATATTGATCATTTAATCCCATTCTATCTTACGTGAAATTTTTGGAGTGAATTAATGCCAGAACACATGATATTAATTAATCTTGCAATTTCCTTCTTACTGAGGCAGCTCCTCAAGTCTGTGAAGAGGGCAGAGTTAGCAGGCAGGTTCCAGCTCTCGGCACCCAATTTGGGTTTGAATGAAATGCAGGTATTAAGTGACTTGCCCAAGGTTATGAAAAAAATTATAGAGGAACAACCTAACACAGAAACCTCAGAACCAAGCGAGGCACTTAAACTGAAAGGCCTCTTGTCTCATCCAAGAAATTTAAAAATAACATCTCTATAAAGAACAAAATTCCAGACGAAGGTGTATGTGATACCACATTTAACATTGGCTGTCCTATAAAGGAAATTCATTTTAAGTAGTCAGACAAATTTAAGTAGTAAGCCAGTAAGAAGATACAAAGAAAGTCTTCCTACTCTTCCCATTGAACACAAACTCTATGGGTTTATGTTATAATATGTTTTCCAGAGGAAAGATCTTGGTTTTGGAAAACTGGAGCTGCCCCAGAACCGTTTACAGCACCAGTTCCCTCCATGCCTTCAGTCCCTTGTTCCGTTTGCAGTGCAAGAACAGTTTGAGCGTTGGGGATTTGTTTCATGAGCTTCCCCAGACCAACTTCAGTCCTTGCACCAGGAGAAATAACATTTCAAAACTACTAAAATAACGTTTTCTAAAACGACTAAGGTGTCCATGCCCCCTCATTTTTAGCAGGATGGCTCAGGTCTCATTTTAACAAAAACTATTTTGCAAAATTTCCCCCTGTATCTTCAATTATTTGCCAAATCCGGCACAGAAACCTGGACTAGGTGACTTTCTTCCTCCTCTTTTTCACAAATACAGTGATTTAGGGAGAAGAAGGAAATTGATTCCACCATGGCTGAACAAATATTTCTGCTGGAAATTTCTACCAAAATAAATTTCCACTAGTGTCTGTGAATTTTTGGTTTTTCCCACTTTTCTAGGCATGGAGGCCCATATATACATTTATTTGTGGGACTTTACAGCCAGAAAGCAACAGCAAAATTCAAAACTACATCTAGGTGAGATTTGGGGGGTTATTTCAATTAATATTCACTGTTGCTATTTCGTTAGATTTATTCATTCTAATTAGCAGTGATTTAAAGAGAAAATCCTGCTTTCACTGCCTCAAGGCACACAGAACCAGCAATTGGGGCTGTCTTTAACACATTCTCCCTGCACAGGGGAGGGGACCTTCCCCAGTACAAACACCAAAAGGATTCACATCTACTTCATCCCGAGGCGCTCCTCCCTGTAGGATTTTTCCATGTTATCTTAAGCATGTGACAGACGGGATGGGTTGGAGGGACAGTGGCAGGATGGAAGGAATGGAAGGACACAAAGAACTTTAAGGCAGCACCATGGGGAAATTAATTCTTCCTGCACACAACACAGACTGCCAGGATTTGGGTTTGATGGCAAATTTTCACTTGTAGGTTTGCAGAGCTGTCACCTCGATTCAGAGAAGGGAAAGCACTCACAGAGCTGTGCAAACCCTCGCCAGAATCCTGGCTCCTCCACCAGACCGTGCGCAGTTATTCCAAGAAAACCTCCTAACTGCAGAAGAACCAGCTTCAAATGGCTCCTCTGAGCGTGAATTCAGTGTTTGTCCTGATTTGGTTCTGGACATGGGAGTACATCAGGGGAATATTCTCCCCCGTGGCCCGTTCCAGGGAGCTCCCATGGAGGTCAGGGAAGTTTTCTGCATCAGCTGACTGCAGGAAGGCACTGGGAATCTGCTCTGCGGCGACGGCATCTGCATTGCAGATTGGAGAGGGGAATTTTGCCCTAAGTGCCAAATCTCATCTTTTAGAGCAAAACTATTTTTGTTTTATACAAGTGCAGAAAATGATCATTTGGGTAATACAGAACAGTTTAAAAGTGAAAAAAAACGGTAACAGCCCTGCCATTTTGCAAAGTAATTTAAAAATATTTTTTTCTAAGATATTTTTGTTGCCACACATTTTTCTAGAACTGGCAGTGGTGACACAGGGCATATATATTTATTTTCTTGCTAATTTTCAAAACGACTTGGGAAACTTAAGCTAATGTGCAGAGATAACTCTTTGCTATTGATGTGGTGAAAGCCAGCACCATTCAGGAACAAATTGTAATCAACAAAGTTAGCAGAGATTTTATTCTGATAAGAACAGCGTGCAGTCATATCCGTACAACGTTTCCTGTCAGTTTAAAACAAGAAGAGAGAGAGAGTGCAATGTAAAATTTAGATGCTGAAATTATAGCAAGAATTAAGATGTGGGTAAACACATTCTCCCTCACTCAAATTTCAGGATAAATTTCAGATTTAGCACATTTAGTCGAGACTATCAAAAGGGCTGTGGAATGTTTCATTCCACCTTTATAGCAACAACCAGTGTTTGAAAAATAAAACCCTTCCTTTTTCTTTATTCCTGCTCCAGACAGTGCTTTGTCCTTCTGTCCCCTGCCACCCCCTTAATGATAAACCCAACATGCAATTTTCTGCCATTTCAAAGCCCAGTTTAAGTACAGGTTTAACAAACACTGACAAGGAGTAGGTGCATTTACTGATACACCTGATGATCTGAAAAATAGCTACTTCTGCTTCCCCGGTAAGTGTGGTGGAAGCTTTGTGTTGTGTTTCAGCTGGAAATGAGTTTCTTCAGTACAAACGTGTTTTGTAGCAGTGGCTTGGGGTGAGGAGTGCAGTGGTGGAGCAGTAAAAGGGGCAGCTTTGGCAGTGTCAATGACCACAGGACTCAAAAAGAGTTTGCTTTGGTGTGTAAACGACTTTGAAAATTAAGTACAGTGAGTCCATGCAAGAGGCTTCAGCCTCAAGTGCACCTCTCAAACAATCTCTGTGGAGAGTGGCAAAGGACAGCCTGGACAGCACTTGGAGCAGTCCTGCTCCTCCTTTTCCATTGGTTTGAAGATGGTGATTCCTTTAACCTGCACTAGTGGTAAATGATATTATTCATGTATTTGTAAAACTCTGTGTGTGAGCAGCCAGCTCTGAACACCGACCACCTGCCTGACCTCAAGAAATCTCAACAGATTTTTATATGGGCGCTCAAGTCTGTGAATTGTGACTTGTCCAGGGATCCATTGAGCAAACTCACGTACCCACCAAAGAGGTGAACGAGACCACAGACCCAGATAATTTTGCTCCATATCAGTGCTCAAACATGTTGTGTTTCACTAGTGGGTTTTTCTTTCTCTATATGTACTTTAAACCAACATTCCTCCCAACAACCCCTGTATTAATCCAGACTCTCTGTGGCTTGGATGAAGTAGATAATGACTTAATCTGAGTTTTGATATAACAGCAAATGAAATTTTGCCCTGACACCAAAAGAATTTGAGAGAAGGGACATAGTCTTAATAATTGCTTGTAAACAATCCATCAGTTCCCCTGAAAAAAGGCTTTTACAATGTGTTCAGTGTCCAATTTCACAAGATGGCATTCTGTGATATTTTCTGTGTGAGATGGCTCTTCCTCATCCCGGTTACACAGATCCTGAGCTGTCAATTAATGAGCAAAGGAGTAAAACCCACCTATCCACCAGGCACTGCCTGCACTTTCCTATCAGAGAAACAATTACCTCACTCTCTGCCTCAGAAAATGAAATCAGGGAAAGAAGGAACTCTTCCTGACATACTTGTTTTGAACACGGTGTGCATTTCTGCCCTCCTGTACCAATACAGTTAGATCATGTTCTGTTTTCATCAGGTTACAGAACATTTCACTCTGTCAGCATGAGACAATTTGCAAGTGAGGTGATAGATCTCCCTTGCTGAAATAAAGCATCTTCTCATGCTACTTAACAAAGCTCTGATTCTAATCACGTCCATCACTATTTGGTTCTGAAATTTGCTGGAGTATTTACATTAAGTAAAACAAAGTGATCTGCACAGACAATCTGAAAGGGAAAAAGAAGCTTTCAAGATTAAAAAAAAGAGCTACAGACAAACCCTACAGAGGAGAACCCAGTAGGACTTTGAAAGTTGCCATTTAAACTCTCGTAGTAATCTCTCTTTCAAAGATTTAGCAAGGAAAAGAGGGCTTTGAAAGAGACAAATCAAAATTTAATTATGCTAAAATGACTTAAGACATACTACACACTTCCCCTTTCATTTGGTCCGGGAATGATGGATGCCTTGCAGGAACAGTGATTCACGAGGCAGGCGATGAATAAGGAGATGTGGGAGACTCCTCTTTCAGTTAGTACTGATTAGTTCTGAATGGGCTCACTCTACACCTTTCGTACACGGGAATATTCATATTTCAGAGCCAAGAGAATTTTGGGTGTGGGTCCTGGGAATCATGCATGGGACCAAATTTGCAAAAGCTGATGCCTCTAATTGATATCTGTGTTTTGTAAGAAAATCCATTTGTGAATGAGAACGACCAAACTCTGCTCAAGTCACCTGTATTGATCCCTGTGAATTAATTTATATGCAGCCTTTGGAATGCTAAAATAACATTTTTTTCTGTGTAATAGTCCTTAAATTCTTTACAAGCACCAATTAATGGTGTGGGGAGCGTTGTCCTCATTTCACATGTACACAAATGGAAAAGCAAAGCCAGGCGAGGACTCTGTAGCAGTGACAAAATCTGGACTAGCTCATTATCTTTAGCTCAGAGAAGAGAAAATGAAGACAGAGATGTAAATCCCAAGTGTCATAGATAAAACGGGTGAAATATTATTGTTTGCAGTTTCTCACATTACAATGATTAAGGAGCTGTGGTGAAGAAATCTGATAAACTTGTTTAAAACCAGAAAAAACAAGGGTTTTTCTTCATAAATGAAACTGGGAGTCACTGATGCAGGGTGTTTGGGAGGCACTAGGATCTGAAAGGACTTAAACTATTTCATGGAGGAGTGATCCACTGAGAGTTATTAAACATGATGGTTTATGTGCGCCCCTCATGTAGGGACACACATAAACCACTGCCTGCCAGGAGGATCCAGCAGTAGGATCTTATCCCATGCAGAGCCCTTCCACAGCTCAAGTTTTCCCAGTCACTGGGGTTATGTTATTCATATGCCATAGAAACAGAGGTCAGAGGGGAGTCCTGGTGCTCCCAGGGAGTTTTCAAAGAGTTTCTGCTGTGACCAGGAGGAGAGAGGACATGGAACTGTTGGAGTGAGTCCAGATGGAGCATCTCTCCTACAAGGAAAGGCTGAGAGAACTGGAATTGTTCAGCCTGGAAAAGAGAAGCTTCGGGGTGACCTCATTGTGGCCTTCCAGTGCCTGAAGGGGCTGACAAGAAACATGGAGAGAGACCATTTGCAAGGGCTTGGAGGGACAAGACACAGGGAATGGCTTCCCACTGCCAGAGGGCAGGGCTGGATGGGATACCGGGAAGGAATTGTTCCCTGGGAGGGTGGGCAGGCCCTGGCACAGGGTGCCCAGAGCAGCTGGGGCTGCCCCTGGATCCCTGGCAGTGCCCAAGGCCAGGCTGGACACTGGGGCTTGGAGCAGCCTGGGATAGTGGAAGGTGACTCTGGTCATGGCAGGGGGTTTGGAAATGGATGATCTTTAAAGGTCCTTCCGACCCAACAATTCCATGATTCTGGGATTCTATAATCATGGATATAAACCCCTGTATCAAAACCTCAGAAAGACATCTGGATTCTGAATCAAGTCCACAGCATGGATTTGGATTCTGTGTCCTGGCCCCTGGGGCAGGAGCAGCCAAAGTATCACAAGAATATCCCACTTGAAATTCAAAGACAATTTAACCAGTAAGGAAAAAAAAAAAAAAAACAAAACCAAAAAAACCCCACATTTACATCCACAGCTTCTAACCAAAAATTCATCTTAAACTTGACCTTCATCCAATATTTTTCCTTTTCTCCCTCATCCTGTGTCTAAATTCTTTCACTGGGAATGAACAAACCATCACAGAGCTGTCCAGAAACTTGGATATATTTCCAGTATGTAGGATTTGCACATCTGAATATAGAGACCTAACAAGTTTTTTCTGCCCACTCTGCTCCAGAGAACTTCATTCTTCGGAGAGGAAGACACCAAGTTCCAGGGAAGAAATGGTTCTGTAAATTTTGCGGTTTTTATCGAGCCCAGATGACGGCTTTGTCCCACTTAGGAGAAATCTTCCTTCCACAGCCCCTCAAAGAGAACACCTCGTGTCCAGGACTCAGGCAGAAGAAACTCTCTGTGTCCCCCAGCTCCCTCTGAACTTTCGACCCCACTGTACGCTGGAACCAGCAGGATTATTTCCATGACCTACTTTCTAAGGTTTTCCTGCTGCACAGTGACATGGCCCAAGTGCCACTCAAGGCTGGGGTTTTAACGCGCAGGAGCTGCTCAAGTGCCACTGCCCAGGCTCCCCAGGGCGTGGGTGTGGCCATGAGGCTGCCAGAGCTCCAGGAAGGTTTGGACACCGCTCTCAGGCAGAGGGTGGGATTGTTGGCGTGTCTCTGCAGGGCCGGGGTTGGACTCAATGATCCTTCGGGTCACTTCAAGCTCAGCATATTCTGGGATTCTGTTAAACGTGTATGGAACAGCACAGGGCTCGTGAACTCAGTACAGATGCACAACCATTATTTCCTGCAAAAGAGCCATTAAAAAGCACGTTCTCTGCTGCTGGAAGGCCCCAAGACATTGCAGCAAACGGTTTCTGTGTAGTCCTCTGTTCCTCAGCCTCATCAACCCTGAAGTCAGAAAAGCAAGAAAAAAGCCAAACAGAGTTTTCCTCGTGGCTTTATTAATTAAGCAGCTCTTCCTGTGGGATTGGCATGTACACGTCCTCCTCCAGAGGCAAATGTGTGCTCTGCCCTTGAAGAACAGCAAGGTATTGGCTGTACCACATGCAGCTGCCCGAAGAATGAAGATGGCAAAGTATCTTCTGTCCTGCCTGGTTCAGGGATGGACTCTGATCCTCTTCACTGTCTGTGGATACCCTTTTTCAATGTAGGCTGTATTCAGACCGCCCTGGGCTCTGAAATTCATTGTTCCAGACATCCCAAACACTCCAGTGAGTGGTGCCATTCCCCGTGGCCCTGTCTTTGGCCATGCACAGGAATGGGACAGGTGTGTTTGCTCCTGGGAAGGCTGAACTTTTCCAGGAAGACACGCTGTAGGAAAGGTGGGAGTTTCACCCTTCTGCAGTGCTTTACTTCTGCCAGCCTCACTCTTGAGTCCCTTTCACACACCAGGCTGTAGGTAAGAGATTGTGTCAAAATTCCCAGAGAGAGATTAGAAAGCCTCTTGTGACTCAGACAAGGACTGCAGACACCTCGCAGCAGATCCCTTTGCCACACACAATGCAGGCAGAGAACAGGGGACCAGTGCTCCTGTACAAGGGTGGTGCTCGAGCCAAGAGCATTCCTGCTGAAATCAGTGGAATTGACAGTGGCGGAATGGAAAGATCAGCCACACAGTTTTATCTGAAGGCTGTCTTTGGTTACCTTGTGCAATGAGTGGATTCTCCTGGCCGCAGCCATGTCTTTAGCACATTTTAATAGGTCTGTAAGTCAGGCAGGAGCTGACCCAGCAGAGCTGCTTGAGTGACATGTTTGAACTGACATCTCTTCTGTTTTAAGTTCCTTTTGGAGATCAGAATAGCTGAGTTTTTCCTTGTAATTGTCAGTACAGCTTTAATTACTGTCTGAACAGCTCCCGCCCAGCAGCTTCTCTACATTGCTGTGGCTTGACAGGACTGTAAAAGCAGAGATACACCCAAGAGCAGGAGGTCCCTGCCTTTGTGGCCACTGGCCTCAACATTTAACAAGAGGGAAAACAGAAACAAATCCTGAGCACCCGACCAGGCTGAAGCCTCCCCTGTGCAATCACACGGTTTTCATCTTGTTCCATGTGATGCCTCTTTGTTCCCCAGAAGTTTCTCCAGTCTCTAATGCTACACAGTCCCTGTATTTCCTGAATCCCTCTGGAGTCCCCCTTATCCCAGCTGTGAACCCAGCCACCTACCTTTAGCCCATGCTCTTCCCCTGTGCTTTCTTCTGCCAGAGTTCCCACAGGCAGCACTACGGCATTCAGTCCCTGCAATTCCCACCCTCCACTGCCACCACTGCTCTCCACCTCTCGGTCCTCTCAGCACCAAAAAAAGGCTACACTGCTCCTTATGTGAGAAAAAAGTCATCCTAGCATCTGTAAAAATAGCAAATGTCATGTGGGGATGCCCCCAAAAAGAATTAGATGTACATTTTAAAAAACATTATAAATTATTAATATCCTTGGTTTTGTCCATGGGCAGTAAGTTTTTGTGCCTTTGTGGTTTATGTTGAATAATTGCTCAAGGAACTCAGAGTTATGTAAACCTTAAGGAATAATCTACACGGCTTTTTTCAAGAGAAGCCAAAAAGCAAGGACAAGCCACGCAACAAATCCCGGCATACGGCAAATGTTTTGGGGTTATAATAAAATCAAGAATTGCCATCAAGTGAAATTCATCCCTGAGTTTACACTGAGTTTTCTGCATCATTTAAGCACAAGAACAGGAGATTTGTTTTACCCTTGGAAGGTACAACACAACCCCAACACTCCTACTCCAAAGAACGGGTAGAGAAGTCCTCAGGGTCAGAGAATTGTTAAGGTTGGAAAAGACCTCCAAGATCATCACATCCAACCTTTGACCCCCATGCTCACTAAATCACATCATGAAGTGCCTACGAGTCTCCACTTACTTTTTGAACACTTCCGGGGATGGTGACTCCACCCCTGCCCTGGAGAGTCTGTTCCAATGTTTAACCACTCTTCCAGTGAAGAAATTTTTCCTGATATCCAACCTGAACAGCCCATGGTGCAACTTGAGGCCATTTCCCAGCAATGGGGATTTGAGGGCGGTTGCGTCCTGAAGATACATTTCCCAGGCTTTGTCTGAACCAGAGAATTAAATCATTGGAATAGCTCTGAGCTTAATATTGGTTTACATTCAAAGACTTGGATGTTTGCAGAGTTTATCCAAGCTAAAGCACTTCCAAGCCTGGCTCGTCTCCACAGTCACGCCTTTTTGGAGCAAGTTAGGAGCTTTCTGCCCACCCCTGCTGGACCCCCTGGCCCAGGATGAGGAAGAGCCCCCCTTGGAAAACATGGGATTCCCAGGGGGAACAGGTGAGTTGTTTCAGCTGCCTTGCATCCCCACAAACCGAGCAGGACGAAACAAGACCCAGAAAGTGAAACTACTCTAAACAATTGGAGGCAACACTGTAAACAGTTCAGAGCACTTCTCTAGAGCACAAGGAAAAACAGTAGCAGGAGCTGTTTGTTCTTCCCTGGTAAATCTCTCTCCTGTGGAAATCCGTAACAAACACTCTTTAAAGAGTTCTAGCCCTGAGTAATCTCGATGGCACCCAGCCAGTATCAGTGATTCTGTAGGAGGCCTCGTTGGAGACATATTTGGAACTAGTCTTGACTGACACTTATCCTTCTCCCTCCTGCGATAAAAACAGTACATTTGCCTGTGTTATTTTTAAATGAACTATTCTTGTTCATGTTATGGAGAAAAACCCAACATACACATCATTAATGAGCCATTGAAAATAAGGCAGTGGGACTGGAGTATCCACATTTCAGATTTTTCATAACCCAAAGGAAAACACTAAACTGGTTGGTTTATTGACATGTAGAAAACACCAGAATTCATCACCAACTTTTGACTTGTGTTGTTCTTTCCCAAACAGATGAGGGAAAAGAATCCACACTGGTGTTTTCTAGAGGCAGAGCACAGGCTGAGCACAGACCCCAAACTGCAGGAGAAGCTGCCTTGGCACGGTGAAGTGCCTGGGGGAGATCTGTACCTTAGGATTAGACAGTGAACTGCCCTTCTTCAAAGTCTTACCTCTCTAACCGTGCTTTTCCAACCCTTCCATCACCAAATATCCACACAAGGTTGCTCCCTTGTTTGTGAAGCAGAAAAATCAAAAATTTCTTGTAGTATCAGCTTTGCGATTCTTTTTGTTCTCTGTAACAGGAGCATTTTCAGCACCCAGAAACTGGAAAATCTGCCATGAATTAAATGTGTTTAGGCTTAAATGATTTTAAAACACTCACTCCCTATAAAACTATTGCAGTGGTTCAATTTTATGGTGTATACAATTAACTTGCACTGTAAGTTCATTGAACGCTTCAATAAACGTGACATTTTGCTGGGCTTTCTCCTTCTGCTCCAGCTCCAGCCCAACTCCAAAGTAGCCATTTCTGCACAAAGGGATTATGAAGTGTTCAGAGTCTGGGGGGTGCAGGTGCATCAGAGAACACTGTGGGAACCACAGTGCAGAGAAATTGCTGTTTTGTTCAGAAATCTGTCATGGCTCCAAACCCAATGCTCGGAGGAAGAACTGCCAAGCAGGAGTGGGTAGAGAAGAGCGGTGAGTAGGAACTCTGACTGGAGTACAAATCCTGGAGTGACATAACCAAGGATGTCAGTCCTTACAATTTCAGTAAAGCTGACACAAAATTTATCTTCTTGAAACTGACTTTGTACTGCTGGGCTGTAAATAAATTCTTCCCACAGCCTGATTTTCCTTACTGAATGTGAAGGGACAGGGGATTCCTGCTGCTCCCCACTAGATTGGGGCTTTCTCAGCATTACCTCTACTGGAGAGCCATTTCCAGTGCTAGAGAATTCAAGAGCAGGAGATCCAAAAGAAGGATGGCAGGGGATAGAGAGCCACATGAATCTCTCGTGGAGAAGAACTCACTGATAAACCAACAGTCTCAAGGGAATTTGCTTTTCCATCTATGTTGCTACTTTTAGGCCTGAAAATCATGACTTTACAAGGAGACTGGCCTGCAAAGACTGAGAGACTTGGGAACACCTGAGCCAAATTCTTATTCAGAACCCAAACAACAAAAAGAGTAATAAAACCTCTAAACAAACACAATTTTACTGCATCTTCTCCCGTTCCCCTGGGAATAGAAAATCCATCCCAAAGCTCCCCTGTCTGAGCTGCGGAGGCCAGGTTTTTCTCCTCTTGCTTGATTCTACTGGCATTTCCATCATTCAAGAGCAGTTAATTTATGCCCCTTGAGTTTCCTTTCTTTCAGAGCCACTCATTTCAGCAGGGAAGGCTCAGCACCAGGTACTGCTGCCAGCACTGCCACTGGTCTGTGCTGACCTTTGGCAAGTTATTTAACCTCCCCATGTCTCCATTTGCCAGCCTGATGAATGGCGATGAAAACCACCTCACGATAATGTACTTTTTAAAAAAAGTTATTAAATACTTGGCAATTACTGGATAAAGATGGTTCTTAGCCCTTCAACACGGCTCCATCTCTTAGCAGATACTCAAAGTAGCTTTTGTCCATGCTTGGTGCCCGGCCACTTTTGAAGTGACAAGTTAATTTTCACAGGAGAACAACACCTTGTGCACATCTCAGCTGCCTGTCCTCCTTTCCCAGACACATGGCCTCTGCTGCGTTTATTTCTCAAGCACAGTGAAATGCACACAGTCCTTGTTTCTAGGTCAACTAACCATGACAGCTTGTTTGAAATGGGAATAAAACAAAAGATTGGTGGATTTAATTTTTGATGTATTATTGTTCTATTCATTCCTCTTTTTACTTATCGTTCACCTCCAAGAATCATCTTTGACTTCACTCGCTCTTGTATAATGCTCAAATTACCAACAGCTGATCAAATAGCAGTTTCTAAGCAGTGACCCCAAATTCCTGGAGAACCACAGAAGACACAGAAATGTGACCTGACCTGCTTAACCCTGTCTGACCTCCCTGGCCATGCAGCCTGACCTGACCTCACTCCTTTTATTCCTCACAACACAGTTTGATAGATTCCACCAGAGGAAAGCAGTGGGGGGAGAAGGAGTCAGTCTGCCTTAATGTCTTATTTCAGAGAAGTGTTTCCTTAGCTAAACATCATAACTCTCAACAGTGATTTCCAAATTGCTGGAACATTACCTCCCACCTTGCCACTGCAACCACTTCTTTGCCTGGGAGATACTCAGGAGTGTTCTGGAGCCACTGTGCCTTTGCCAGCAGCAGCTCGGAGCAAACACAACACATTCCTCAGCAAGGATTTCTTGATTTCACAGACAACTTCCTTGTTCTGCTGATAAGAGTGTTTGGGAATTTTTTCCATCAGCCTGATAGACACCACCACTCTGCTTGGATTAGCTGGGAGAGGACAGGGAGGTGTCAGTTTGCTGCCATATAATCCCCATCATAACATAATAATAAATAATCCCAGAGAGTTGCAAGAGCAAACCGTCCCTCATAAAACAGAGCCAAGATTAGCACTGACCACACCTCTGGATTTCAGCCAGTGGCTCCTCATCGTTTATTCCCTGTTTCCAGAGCATGGAGATCCTCCTGTCTTTCCAGGAGACCTGTATTTGCAGGCAGGCTTGGAAACTCAGAGACACAACAGATGTCTCCCTCCCCTTTAAATTTCTGCTTTTCTCTCCACTTACATAATGCTAATTAATTTGGGCTGAAATCTCTCTGATTCCTTGCTTGCACAGCACACATTCCAGACTTGCTGCTCTCATAAGCAGTCTGAGCAGCATTACACTGAACATCCCTGCCAAATTCACTGTGCCCTTGTAACTAAACCCCAGGTCTCCTCTTGTCCCCAGAATATGAAATATCCCTGGTTTTCAATGGAAGCAGTGTAGCACAATCATTTCCACTGAGAGGTAAATGCTGTTTTCCAGAATAATCATTCAAAAGCATTTCTTAATTACTATAAAGAAAGCATTCTGTCATCCCAAGGAGAAAGATCTTTAAAATTAGGTACACACACAAGGGAAATAAAACCCCTGAAATGGGAGGAATCCATGCCAAGGAGATCTTATGTATGGAAATTCAGTCACCCAATGAAGTTCTACTGAAAGGTGGAGAGGAACTCATGGGAATATCAAACATTTAATCTAAGAAAATGGGTGATCCCACGTCACTCTGCTGATCAGGATGATTCTATAATTTTGGCACCACGGAATGTGTGGGAAGAGTTGGCAACATGAAGCTCTGCTGCTCTTCAGGCTTAGCTGGCAGCAGCCAGGCCATGTCTGATGGGCAAAATGGATGCTGGAAAATCCCAGTTCATGATGACCGGAGACTCCAGCACATCCAGAGAGACAGAGCTGGGTTGAGGGAATCCAGCACCCAACACTACAGTCAGCACTGTGGAAACTCATGTTAATTTTTAGGGGGTCCCTCAAGAGAGGTTTGGAAAGCAATGCAGCTCTTCCAGCAATTAGGAGTAGACTTTTAAAAAAGAATATGAGAAAGCAAACCAGCTAACCAAAAGACGACTTCCAATGCCCAAGATTTCTACAGAATTTGTCCCAGTATTCCAGTAATAGAAGAGAAAAAAGTCATGGCATTGGGCTGGATACCTGATTTTGAAATTCCCAATGCCTGCAGCATCATGTTTGCCTTGAAACCATTCTAAGCCCAAGGTAATGAACAAATCCCTATGATCAGCAAGAGTCTGGGCATCTGTTTGGCTGCTGAACTTGTGCACTGGGCTTCCTTTATTTTGTCCACCCATTTGCTTCATATTCAAAATCATCCAAGACAGCTCAGTTTGTTGTTTGGAAAGCACAGGGCACAGAAATAGTGTCTTGCCCCCATCAAGCCTTTTTGTCTGTGAAGAAAATCAATTTTAGCCCAGTCAAAACACATATCCAGCCCTAAGGAACAAATTCCCACAGCCTCTTTACTCCTGAAGTGCCTGTTCTTACTGATCCCTGGGCTGCTGTTCACTCAGAGCCTCCAGACCTTTAGAATCTCCTCACAAATGCCTGGCTCTTCACATTAAATAGACATAGGCTGAAATTAAAGTTGCACTTCCTGAATCATTTAATAATTTGATCTCAAAACTGTGGAGACAATCTCCCTCTTCAAGAGTCCTTCCCAAGCTGGCAGCAGGACAGAAACGCACCTTCCTAACCACTCAATCAGTTGAGAGAAAATAATTTCTTGTTTGGAGCTGATATGATTCTTGCCTCAAAAGAGCAGGCTTTCCCTCAGATTCCAGGCAGAGCTATTATGGGAGAAGAGGAGGATGTATTTTCCTGCTCCATCATCCATTGTTTACACATGTATACACTCAGAGAGGGCTTTACTGCTGCAGCGCAGCCCTTTTTGAGCAGGTTAGACAGTTGCTGTATCTCTGTTAACAGTTGGATTGGGATACCCCAGGGGATCATCAGTCCAGCCCCTGGCCCTGCCCAGACACCCCAACAACCCCAGCCTGGGCATCCCTGGCAGTGCTGTCCAAACGCTCCTGGAGCTCTGGCAGCCTCGGGGCGTGCCCATTCCCTGGGGAGCCTGGGCAGTGCCCAGCAGCCTCTGGGGGAAGAACCTTTCCCTGCTCTCCAGCCTGAGCCTGCCCTGGCCCAGCTCCAGCCGTTCCCTGGGTCCTGTCCCTGAGCAGAGATCGGAGCTGCCCTAGGGAGGAAATTACAGACTGGTCTGAAATCTCCCCTCAACCTCCCCTTCTCCAGGATAATGAGAGTCAGGCACTCTGTGTCCCTGAAACTGCACAGGGAATCTCACCAGGCAAAATACAAGAACTTAACTGTGGGCTGGAATCTGGCCAGCTACCGAATTTCTCATCCCTTGCAGAAAGTGCTAACACACAATGGGAGGTCAGAGCTCCAGTCTTAAGTCTCATTAGAAAAAAATGGCCCTGTCAGCAGCACAGGACCCTGTAACTCAGCAGTGACCTGTCTGGTTCCATCAGATGTTTCCCTCTGCTGTGGCTTTGCCACCGTAACTCCCACACTGAAGAGCACAGGCTGCTGGCACCATCTTAGTTCAGATCTCCCCTTCCTGGGCTCCTGCAGTGTTTCCAGCATGGAGGCAAAGACTTAAAGAGCACTGCTGGAACAGTCAGGCTCAGTTTGTCAGGAGGAATAGGCTGTGCCCAATCCACCCTGCGCAAATCAGATGAATAATTACAGCAAAGGGCTTCAGGCAGTTCACAAAGAACCTGGCGCGTAAGGCTTTGTTCAGAGATGAAATTTCCTCCTTACCAAAGCTCATAAATATCTTTCAAACCTTAAGCAAATAAATTTGCCATTTTTCTCATCATACAGAACCAGTTTTTCTCAGGACAAAGCGATGGTGGCTCAGTCCATACAGAAATGTGGGGTTTGTACTGCTCCAAATCAGGGGTTATCAATGGGGACAGAGGAGGAGAACACACAGCATTCCATGTTGCTCAGTGCCTGTGGTTATTCTGGCACTGCAGAACAGTTTAGATCTCTGGGACTGCTCCCTGAACACACTGAAGGGCAGAGTCCTTGTCAGGCCTGTAAGAGAACCATGCAATGACTTGGGTAGGAATAGTCCCTAAAGTCCATCTTGTTCCCCACCCTGCCAAGGGCAGGGACACCCCCTGCTCTCCCAGGTTGCTCCAAGCCCTATCCAAGCTGGCCTTTGAGACACTTCCAGGGATCCAAGGGCAGCCACAGCTTCACTGGGCATCCTGTGCCAGGACCTCCCCACCCTCACAGGGAACATTTTTTTTCCTAATATCCAACCTAACCCCACCTTCTGTCAGTAGAAAGCCACTCCCCTTTCTCCTGGCACTCCAGGACCTTGTCCTCAGTCTCTCTCCATGTTTCTTGTCGATTCCTTCAGGCCCTGCAAGGCCACACTGAGGTCACCCCAAAGCTTCTCTTCTCTAGGTTGAACAATCCCAGCTCTCCCAGCCTTTCCTCCCAGCAGAGCTGCTCCATCCCTCTGATCATCCTGGTGCCTCCTCTGGATTCTCTCCAGCAGCTCCAGGTCCTCCTTGTGCTGGGCCCCAGGGCTGGAGGCAGCTCTGCAGGTGGGGTCTCACCTGAGCGGGGCAGAGGGGCAGAAGGGAGGTACAAAAACCCCTCAGCAATAACCCCACAGCTGCTTTCACACAGGCATTGAGCAGAAACTCAGGATATTTCTAGGCACTGCCGGCCATCCAGGAAGATTGTATTGGAGCTGGAACTGATGCTGGCTCACACTGCAGTCTCCAGCAGCAGCCAGACCATCCTTCTCCCAGTTTCCCACAAAACACTTACTGTATACTCACAAAATAAATTTCAAAATATGAATAATTAAAAAGCAAAATATGTCTTAGAGTTTAACAGCTATGAGGGAGAACGTTCAGCCACAAAAGGTATGGTTTTAATAATTAATTGCTGCTTTATTTAGCACAGAAGCAAATGTCTTAGATGAGAATTAAAGCCTTGTAAGTGAGTTCCTTGAAAATGGCCATGCAAAAAGTGGGATAAAAACTTAGTCACAAAAAGAAAAAGAAGGAGGAAAAAAGCATTCTATAAAAGCCTAAACTGAACAAAATCAGAAAAAGGCTTATTTAAAAAAAAACTTGTGAAATTTTCTTCTCAGTTCCAGAGGATGGATGCAGTTCTCATGGATTTGCCCCACTTGCCATGCTCCCGTTCCCATCTCCCTGCTGGAATGCCATCCCTGGGCAGGCAGCACTGCAGGAACACAAAGCTTTGCCTGCCAGGACTCCCTGAGGTGAGCACAGAGCCCAGGCTGTGCCCTCCTCCCCAGGCCTTCCTCCCCCTCATCCCTCCACCACCACCGAGTTTGGCTGGAAAAAAGCAGCTTTTGGGGCTGGAAGGAGAGAAGGCAGCAGAACGTCCCTCACCGCAGGAAGCTGCAGGGAGGAGAATGGGGCAGAGCACACAATAAATAGCATAGAAAGAGGAAGAAAACTTATTTTTCTTGCTTACTTTCCAGTACATTAATAAAACCTGCTTACTTCATGTACCCCTGAGAACAGTAACATCTCAGATGTGTTTGCAACCCAGTTACCACAACACTGTGGTAGTGCATGGGACTGAGAAAAAGAAAACCTGTTAAAAAAAACCTAATTCTGCTTTCTAGTTCCCTTAACCACTTCACAGGCTAAATGACACGAGTGTAGAGAAGAGAAACAGCAATACCTACCAGTTTTTAGCAATAATTTATTTTGTATAACATTTTGCAGCATGGCTACAAATTTTCACTGTTTGTTTCTGTGTTTTTAGTTTCCAAGACTGAGTGTGGAAGCACAATAACCTTTTTGTTTCGAGGATTCCTGCAAACTAATGGTTTTAGTGTCTTTTCCACTGCAGTCTATCCAAAGCTAAAATGTGAAATATGTTCTGCAAGCCCCCCAAAATTAAAAGGAAAGATGAAAAATAGAAATGTACTGTCAGGACTGGAGTCTCCCACTCCTGAGGTTTATGTAAAAGGATGTTCAAGCAGGAGTGGAGTCACAAAGTGGAATCAGAATACAGCTTAGGGACATCCTTTTCAACCTGCAGCTTCACCTAAGCATTCATGGAAATAGTTTTATGGTATTTTTGAGTAATTTTATTTGCTTAACCAATCTTCAGAATCTTATTTGGAGTTGTCTCTTCTCCTACATTTTCAGTTATCGTGTAGCCGTCACTGCACATCATTTGCTGCACTCTCAAAACCTGTTCATGAGTCAATATAGATGGTAATCAAGTGGAAAAAAGTATTGAAAAAACAAAGATATCCCTTAACAGAGGAGAACTGAAGGCCTAAAATTACGTTTCTGCCTTAATGTCAAGAAAACATGAATTGGCTGCTTCCCCCCTGTGTTGCTGTTTCTCAGGAGAAGCTTCGTGGCTGATGCAAAAGGCAAGTTGCAAATCCAGCTGCAGCTGCACATGACAGACATGGGACTGGAATAACAGGGATATCCCAGTCTCAGGCTCAGAGAGAAAAGCAGGAGCTGTATGAGAACCACAAGCTGGGATTAGAAGGGATGAAATCTCTGCAGAGTTGCAGGTAGCATTGCATGCAGGATTAGGGCTTGGGGAGGGAGAATTCCAGAGCTCCAGTCCAGCAAGGAGAACAAGGTGAGGAGTTTGAATGCGCCCTGTTCCAGGAGCTCACAGTGAGCAGGAGATCCCTAAGCTTTTCCTTTGACTGGCCATCTCGTTTGTGGCAGCTGGAAAAGAAGAGGCAGGGACTGGTTGCAAAGGGGAGGAGTTTTCCTTATGAGATAATTCTGCTCATGAGAAATAAATTAGAAACATTTGGAAAATAGGGTGTGTAAGTTATTACTGCCTGAGGGCAGCAGGAAATTATGAGAATAATAGTGTATGCGTGTCTTTGGCTATTATTTACCTTGGCATTCAATAAGCCATGGGGAGTTGCCAGAGCAACTTCCACACCAATGGTACAAAAGCTCCATGAGCGTTGTTTCTCCATCACAGAGACACCCACACCCACACACCCCAAAAATTGAAATGACAGGGAGATTTTGAGAAGGAATCCTGGAAGTAGCAGCCTCCCTCTTTTGCTGGAGTAAATAAATAACCTCAAGGAATTCCTTTGGCTGAAAAAATGTTCACTTCTAACCCAATTCTGAATGCTGCAGGTGCCTTTAGCTGGAGCCTGAGCATGGCCACGGTGCCACAGAAAATCTGCATTATCACACACTGTTAACAAACCTCTTCCAGCAGTAACTTGGCACAAGTGAATCCTTTACTGGATACTGAATCCTCAGTAAATCAGATTTCAACCAGACATCCCTTCTATCCTCTGCTTTCAGCCATTGATGAGCTAAACTTTTTCAAAGTCCAAACCAGAAAAGATATTGAAAATCATAAAAAGGAGAAAGCAAAGCAGCCGAGGGCAGGGGCAGAAGTGAACTGAGCAGCCCCTGATTTACACTCCACTGCAGGCACCAAAGGGTCTGGCACCTCCACCTTAAAGGTCACACACGTGTATTAACTTGATTTAGGAACCAAAGGGCTGGAGAGAGACTCAGAACTTGATTCACTCTTCATTAATTTATTTTGAAAATTTATGGACAAGTAAAACATCATGATTTAGACAGGACACCCTTCCCAAACTTAGATCTACATGCATGCTTTACATACTCACAGACTTTGAGGGGGTTCCTGCAAACTGCTTTTGCAGGACAAAGCCACTATGCAGAGGAACTTTGGATAAAAAACCAAAAGCATGGAAATATATTAAAAATGAAGTGGGATGCAGAAGGCCAAAAGGAAAAAGAGACAACAAAAGTATTTGCTGGAGATGAAACAGTTTAACATCTGATAATTCAGTGGGGGTTGAGGTGGTGTTAGGAAAAGCAAATGCCTTAAGATGTGGATGGGTTTATGATCGTGGATTGAATATCCAGCAGCCCCCAGTGGGTGTTTCCTGCGGTGCCAAACGATGCTCACAATTGCAGAGCTGCAGCCACTCCAGCATTCCCTGAGCTGTGGGTGAGCACAAAGGACAAACATGCGGAGCAGATGCTTGGGACAAAGAGCCCAGGCTCTGACTCCAAACCTGGAATGCCAGGGAAATGAATTTCAGTTCCAAACCTCACTGCACTGCGCTGGAGAGGAGGGGTGTGGTGGGGAGGGACACCAGGGCAGGCCAGAAAAGAGGGAGAGAAGTTGTGCAAAATCCCAAATCCCAAATCCCAGGTCTGCAGTGGCTATGTGGTGCCAGCACCTCCTGGGAAACCTGCACCAGCTGGATAAAGCTGGGATGGAACTGAAACATTGCAAATTTACAACCAATGGACAAAATTACCTTCCTCTTCATTTGTAAATGATACCACAGAGCAAAGTTATCCTCGGAGTTACATTATTGGTTCTAATAAAAACATTTAGATTCTGGACAGAAAAAGGGATGCAATGCAAAGATAAACAAGAGTCCAGTGAAAGAGATAAATTAGTTATTGCCAAATTTTTCATTAATTATTCTCATACACAGCAAAGTTCACTTTCCCCAGACTCTCTGAACTTTATTCCTCATTTTGTGTTTGACCGTAGGATCTTAACCTAGTTTAGAAAAATTACCAGTCAGAAAGCAGATGGAGGACATTAATACAAATAAATAACTTGGGGTTCTTTTCACTTGGGTTTTATTTTTGTTTGTTGTGCTGTGGGTTTTTTGTGAATTTTCTCCCGAGCACTCACCATGTGTGGTATTTGGGGTTTTTGTTTTTCTTGTTGCCTACCACAAGAGCTGTTCCATGGGGGTGAGTGCTTTGTCCACTCTCAAGGTCTTGTAATGAATCTCTCAGTTTTATTATGTTTTCTTAAAGCTCTAGTTTCCATGGCCACACAACTGGAACTTTTATTTTAGAAAAATAAGAAGTAAGTTTCTAAGATTTTTTTTTTTTTCTGTTCTGGATAGTGGAGAGAAAAGGAAAAAAAAAAACCTACCAAAGAATCCCAGTTTCATTAATCCCGTGGGTTTTTTTAATTCATTTTTTAAACGTCCTTACCATAATCCAGTTTAAAAAGGAACACTCAGGAGGCAGATATTTATGAAAGACCAGCACCAGATCAGAGCTCCAAACCTGAACTGAGGTGAATGTAGGTGGCCAACTGAAGAGCAGTGTAAAAACAACTTAATATTTCACAAAATATGCCAATGAATGGAGAGAGCTGCAATAGCAGGAATTCATTTTCTAGGGAGAGACAAAGGTCCAGGAAACAATTCCGTGAGCTGGGGAGGTTTCTGGAGTGACTCTGCAGCAGCTCCAGCTCATCTAAGAAATACTGAGCACAAAGGACTGTCACTGACTGCAGCTCAGTGTAACTGAACACTCAAAAAAGACCCAAAACCCTTCCCTTGGTTTGTGAGCGTGGAAATTTGGCACCACAAAGGTGACCTCAAACATCCTCAAAGCCTTACCTTCCCCTTCAAAAGAGGTAGGATGTCTTTCCCGGTGGACTGCACTCTTTAGATATGTAGCAGTTGTCAGATGGAAGAACAGAAATGAGACAGCAGAGGCACCTTTCTCCCTCACCTGCACAGAGGCGAGCACCCCCCGGGCTGTACCAGAATCTGTTTGCTACAGATAAACCAATCTGAGACTTTGTTCCTTCCCTTGTGAAGATGGTAAATATTGATTTCACAGGATTCCCAGCACACTCCTACAGCAGTCCTGAGATTGTCTCTGTCCCAAGACTTCAGCCTCGCTCTCCTCCTTTCCAGAATGGACATTTTATCCCAGAGTGGGGCACCCTGAGCCCTGTTCTGAGCTCCTCATTACAGGGAGGACATTGAGGGGCTGGAGCATGTCCAGGGAAGGGAACGGAGCTGGGAAGGGGCCGGAGCCCCAGGAGCGGCTGAGGGAGCTGGGAAAGGGGCTCAGCCTGGAGCAAAGGAGGCTCAGGGGGGACCTTGTGGCTCTGCACAAGTCCCTGACAGGAGGGGGCAGCCGGGGGGGTCGGGCTCTGCTCGCAGGGAACAGGGACAGGAGGAGAGGGAACGGCCTCAGGCTGGGCTGGTGGGGAAGTGGGGGGTAGGTTGGATATTCTAAAAATTTCTTCATGGAAAGGATGGTCAGGGTGGCACAGCTGCCCAAGGCAGTGGTGGATCCCCATCCCTGCAGGGATTTAACAGCCATGTAGATGTGGCACTCGGAGACATGGGTCAGTGGTGGCCCTGGCAATGCTGGGGAATGGTTGGAGTCAATGACCTCAGAGGCCTTTTCCAACCTTAGTGATTCCATGGCTCTGACATGCTGCTGGCTCTTGCCAGGCTGGAGGAACACAGTGCGACTCCTGTGCTCTCCAAGATAGAAATCACCCTCTCTGCACTGTGCAAAATCAATGAAAATGCTGCAGGAGACCGAGGCCACCAGCCGGGAAGCACTCAGGAGTGCTATTTACCGACAGGAAGGGGACATTTTCCTGCCTCTGCCCTGTGACTAAGGAGACCCGCAGGGTTCGGCCATGCCTGGGGGAGTGGCAGCGCAAGGGGAGGGAGCCCAAAATCAACTGCTGAGCTCTTGGAACACAGGAGGCATGAGTCCACCTGCACAACTCCTGCTAAAAGCAAGGGAGGAAGGAACAGGTCACGTAAAAAACAGACTTGATGCTCATCTCAAATGGCAATTGCACCTTTAAAGGCAATTGCCAAATTATTCCTGTTTAAATCAAGAGAGATCAAGACTGGGAGCTCGGTGGGGGCAGCAGCTGGAGAGCTCTGGCTGGCTGAGGCTGGAATTCAGCATCAGCCCTGCAATTTTTTTTCTCGTGCACACATTGCAAAGCTTCTGAGAAGATTCCTGGAAAACACCCACAAAGAGAAGGATCAATTATTTGATGGAGACGATTTTTAGGCTGAGGCAAAAATCCCGTGTTGCCCAGTGGATTGAACGGAACGTGATGTACACGGTTGCAGTCAAATCCAGATTTCTAAAGCACCATGTCTGGGAGGGCTTTCTATCACTGGCTTTCCTGTTTTGCCCATGTACACACGGAGAAAGAGCTGTGTTTTACCCTTTAGAGCAGGATTTAGGGATCACAGGCATTACAGAGCAGCGAGGGGTAGGCACTGGCAGACTGCCCACAGACTCCTGCTCTGATCCATGATCCTGCACTCTGCCCTGGAAATCCTGGCATTCATTCCCCTTTCACAGGAGAAGAAAAGTAGTAAGATAGGGGAGAAAGTGCCAAAACTAATTTTACCCAAATTAATTCTAAGGGAAGACTTGTATCGTACTGTCCTTGTCCTTTCCTCCCTGTTCCTACATCATCCTGCTTACTCTTAGGGGGAAAAATATTATTTTGAATGTGTAAAAGCCAGACAGTGGTGAAGAATTTAATCAAGCTTTACAACAACCAAGATTGTCATAACACAAACATCAAGTTTTTGTTCTTGGAGTATTTTGTACATTTTGTATTTCTGTTAAAGACCCAGCTCCTGGAATCGAGAAATTACTTACCAGTCTTCCCTGTCAACTATAAGGTTGTAGAAAAATCTAGAAAACTGACTCCTAAGGGCCATCCAGAAAGTAAAATCCTGAACACTGTGTTTCTGGGATCTGATTTATGACTTTGGTACACTTTGAATGGTCTGTAGTCATACAAAAAAATTAAGTTGGACTTTTTGCTCTCCTTTAAAAATCTGGTTTATAAATCTGGTTTATAAACTGGTTTCAGTCTGAAGGAATGAAACTGCAGTGTTCTAGATTTTTCTTGTAGAAGTGTTAAGCTAAAATACTCAGCACATTTGGGAAATGATTCCTACATGCAGACAGGGTACATAAAACTCCTTCTTTCTATTTCTATGCACACTTCTGAGTTCAGACTCTCAGCTGAGAATCCAGAAACACCAAAGCTTAGTCAACAAGAATGTGTTTTTATTACATCACAGGTCTAAGACACAGATAACACAACTCTGACAAGTCCATCAAGTACCACTGGAAATGGTGTGGCCAAACATCCCTGCATTAGTGTGGAAAGGGCCATAGAAATTAAGAATCATAATATTCCCACAAAAACACAGCAAGAAGCAATAGCATTAGGAGGTAATAATTTAGTCTGGGTCACCATGAAATTTCCTTGGACTAAGGAGAACAAAAAGCTGGACTTGAAAACAATGCCAGCATTGCTTTTCTGTGAGAACTCCTTTGTTTCCTCACCCCGTCTGAACCACTCCATATGGCAGAGCCCCCCTGTTCTCTGACAGGATTCCTCCAGTCCTGCTCAAGCCCATAAATCCATTGTGTCCCATCTCTCTCTGCATGTCCGGGCTGCACGAGGCTGTAATCTTTTATCCTTGCACCCACACTCAGAGCAGTTCTCTTCTCTGTAACCAGCAATCCAATACAGGATCCAAGGGATGCACATTAATGGTTAAAAAGAAACAAATACAACCTTCTCAAAAATACAAACACAACCCTTCTCAAAAGAACCAAACAATTATGTTTGTGCTGGTCATGAAGCAAGAGGAAATCGGGGCCAGCCACAGGGCCCAGAGTGGCTGAATCACCCCAGCTGTTCCCTGACCCAAAGATGAAAGTTTTAAAATCTTTCCCTTTTTAGAATAGTGGCAAAATTGATGGCTCACAGCCTGCAGCTGAGAAGAGCTGCCCCACCCCAGAGATGAAAAGAAGGAACATTTACCTGCAGTTTCCTTCTTCATAAGACCTTTGTAGGGAAGGGAGGGAATTGAAAATTCAAGTTCCCTGAGGTTGTCTCAGGTATCCTTGTCCTTTGAACTGCAGGGAGCCCAATCTGCAGGGAATGCATAGGCATGTGGGACATACTAATGACTCCCACACCACACCATTTACCCTTCCTATTTCTTGATATTAAGTTTTAGCTTTAATTCTTTTCTGATAAGTGAATTTTCACAAATTTTCAGCTAACAGTTGTACTCCTGTGTGGAAGAAAGAGGGGTTGACTTCAGCGTAAGGATGTGGGTAGGGAAAGGTGAGCAGAAGTTGTTGTATGTCACACAAATCTGATACAAAGCTGAGGGGCGGACACAGGACTGCTCACAGTGTGAAATATTGGGATGAACTGATGTATTCCATGGGAGTGATTCTTGTTTCTCCTCTTCCTTGTCCTTACAGTTAATTCTGACATTTAAACTGCAGCCACTTCTGGCTACATCCTGGCAGTAATTTTGTACAGTAGAAGCACCTCAGTGGATCAAATCAAGCACTAAATTCAGCCCTGGAATTCTTCTTTGGACTAGGTTCAGCCTGGCTCCATGTACAGAGCAGCCCAGCTGTATGTTTGGTTTAGGAGGATCTGCAAAACCAATCCTTGGTTTGGGTCTTTACATCCCAGCTGGTGGTTGTGCTATTCCTAAAGCATGTTTTGTGTTTAAAAGTGCCTCCAAAAGAAACTGATTTAATGCATTCTAAACTCACTCCAATGCAGAGAAAGCAGAACTGATGAGGGGACTCCCTTCTAAAGTGCACTCTTGCTCCAAATCAAAACACTAATTCAGGTGAAGCTCCTTTCAGCTGAAAAGTAATCACGGAGTCAGGGGCTTAGGCAAGTGGTGTTTGGTAGGGGTTCATTATCATAGCCACAGCCATTGCAGGGAATCCAAGCAGCTCTGGACCTTCTCACGTGCTACTGTCCTTAATTTCCTTAAGTCCCCTGCAAATCTTTCCCAAACACAGGAAAGCCTCAGATTACACGCAATGGAAAGAGGGATGGTTTGTGGTAAGCCGATGTCTGAACACACCATATCCCTTCCCTGAACAACGGAAAGGAGAGGGACTATTTCAGACAATCCTTGGACACATTCCCTTGCTATGCATAGGATATGAGGACTCCAAAACATTACAGTCTAGGCTGCGGATGAGAACCATGAGATTTAGGAATCTCCATCACATCAAGCATGGATGCAACACCCAAAGGTGGCACAAAAGCAGGGATTACCCATTGAAAAGATGACAACATATGGAGGTAGAGCAGATCCGTAGTTCTTCCTCCATTAATCCTGGTGCATCAAGGCGTTTTCTCTGCTTCTACAGCATAAATGAACGGAATTTTCCATGGGCCTCCAATGCAGCAGTGGCCACAGGAATCCTACACTGTCAGTACCTTTAGTCCCAAATCTGACACGTAACTGCCCCAGGGAAATATAAGGAGTTCATCCACCCGGAGAGAGGCATCAAAACCCAAACCCCACCTCAGAACCCACTCAGCAAAGGTGCCAGGTCCATGGAAGGCTGGTACAACTGAGTCTTCACTGGCTTTTCTTCCTCTGCAACTCGTTTACTGGTTTTTGGATGAATGTGCCTATTTGTATTGTACAAGACACTACTGGGAGAGCATAAGCTGAAACCTTTCCTTGGGAAAACCTCCTTTTGAGCTTCTAAAAAGTTATCTATGTGAAGAGAAGATGTAGCATTAACATTTTGCACCATAAGAAGACAAAGGCTTATGTATTAAAATTAAAAATTATTTATCTACACTATGAGACCTGCCCCTAAAAGCACCCACTGCCAGCTGGACAGCAAATCCTACTCAGTTCAGGTTGTCTTAGTGATCCTTGAGGATTCTGTTCTGCTGAACATTCTCCCTCCAGCAGAAGCTCTCAGACCACTGAAGGGCAATGCTCTGCTTTAACACTGGCCTTGCTTAAGTGTCTGCACTTGTCAGCCATCCCCCACTTGGATGGAATGAGATAAGACCCCAGATAAGAGCCTTTCAGGACAACTCCCTTCCACCCTCCTTCACCCTCCTTCCCTGCCTACAGACCTGCCCTCAGCAAAGATCTTCTCAGTATTTCTCCTGTCCAACCCAATCAGACACTCCGAGTTCAATGTTCTCTTTTTATCCTTCCACATGACAGGGAAATGGGGGAAAGAGCTGAGGGGGCAAAGGAATGAGAATCCTTGTTGCTTTTGTGTACAGCTAAAATGAAAGGGAAGAGGGGATGTTCTGCTACTCTATGTTATTTTTATTAAACCCCTTCATAAACCTCAGCTTGTTTTCACAACTAATTCAAGAGCCTCTTTTTCACCTATCAGAAACTCCCAGACACTGTAACCTGTTATTTCTGGTGCATCCTAGTATTCCACACAAAATGCTCCTCAGGTCTGAACCCGATTTCTTCACTGACACTACCCACTGGTGCACCAAAAAAAGATCCCTTTCCTTCAGGGCAGACATTCACTGCTTTACCTTTTTTTTTCCCTAAGAAGATCCCAAATGTGTTTCTTTCATGCATCCTTCAATTGCTGATTAACAGCTAACTACTCCCACTCTGGAATACAAGCCTATGTATTCCTTGCATGTTGTACATCAGGCTGAGACTGTAAATTCCTCCAGGCAGGCATCTGCTTAACCTATGTGTTTGAAAAAGAGGGAGATTGGGTCAGACTGATTTTTTTTCAGCTGACAGGGGGGAGTCAGGCAGAAATAAAGAAAGAAAATAATGATGAGGGCAAAAAGGGAAAACAAAGAATGGAGAATGAAGGTAAGGAAGGGAAAATGAAAATAAAAGGATTGCTGGAGAGTGGGAATAGAGAGCAAGCTAATATATTTGATGAAAATGCAACATTAGCAAGCACAGTGTGATTTGACAAGTGTGAACAAGCCTCCACCAATGTTAAAAAGCACTACATCTGGCAATGTGTCAATGTTTAAGCAGCACTTTCCTTCTCCTTCCCAGGCTGGGATTCTGCATCCTTGATATTCCCTCAGATCCACTTCTAAGCTGCTTAGGTCTACAGGAATACATTTGTAGAGGTGGATTGGACAGAGAGCAGATATAAATTTGGAGTAATTACAGTCACTATCATTCTCTCTCTCCCCAGGTTACCTCGTTACAAAGGAAAAGATCAGCAAAATATTGTGAAATGCTGATATCCACCCAAACATGGGGAATCATTTAAAACAGGAACGTTGGGGTTAACCATATGGCATTTAACCTACCTATCCCCTTGTGCATATTCCTTTTGCTCCAGCAAATATATGGCAATGAGATCACTTGTCTTTCGGAATACAGCAACAGTGCTGGGGCACTGAATTCAGCAGCTGCAGAATCTTAACCAGAGTAGGATACATATGTGAAAGGAATTTTAAAATTTCCTCTAACAACTTTCTCTCAGAACCCATGTTGATATTTTCCTTGAGGAAAACTGGGCTGTGTGTAGATACACACTCAGATTGGATTGTAGGACTTAGCAGTGCATGTTATCAGTGAGCTCATACACCACACACTTGCTATTTTTATGGATCTAAAACTCCCAGATTTGCTCCATGTGAACTGTTAACTTTTAGCAGGTTGATCCCGTGTTGTTCTCAGCAGGGTTTGAACATTATTCCACATTATTCCACATTTCAATCACAGCATTTTTTTCTTTTTTACCTATGGATCCACCGGTGGGGATCCATCATTCCTGCAGGTCTCAGTACAAACTAGAGAGCTCTACATTTAAAAACATGAACCACCAAATCTGTAATGAAATTTGATTTTGGAGGTATTATAGAAGCAAAATATGAATCCTCAATACTTCATTCTGCTCATGATTATACATCGTCAATTTAAAGCCACCAAGCCCACAGCAACACAAACTTCCTGTTACTTGCTCCTGTAAAGCTCACATGAGCAGATTGTTGTTTCTCCTCATATGCTAAAGCATTTGGAAGCTATCAGTCTTTCGGAGGGGGAGACAAGAAAGGAAATTCCCAAGATTTTGCATGTAGGGACAAATTCAGTCCCTGATTAACAGGTGCAAGAGATATTGTTTTTGCCGGATTTATTTTTGCTTCTAGCAGGACAGAGCTGAAAAATCATGAGCCTAATAAAATAGATTTATCATCTAGATAAAAATAGTTTCTTTATCCTCTGCACTCTGTGTCCCATGCTGCTAAGGAACTCTTCAAAATTCTTTTGTTTTTGACAATAAAATGGTTCCCATGGCAACACCATCTGATGTCACAGAAACAACGCACGTGAGGTCATAAATCCTTCAGAGGAAAAAATAAAATCACAAAGGAGGCTCAAAACTTTACATATTTGTGATTTGAGGTTGATATTGCCTTCTTTGTTCTGCATGGCTTGGTTTCACTCTCTTGCCCTTCTTTTTTTTTCCCCCTAAATATTTTATTAAAGAAAAAAAGTGGAAAGATTTGTCCCAGGAATTTCCTGTTGGCTGTTGTTCAGAAAGCAGAGAATACCAGCAATAATGTGAACAATGCAAATTTCTCCTAGGCCTGCCTGGAGCATGATTCCAAGCCCTTCTCGAAGCTGGCTGAGATATGACAGTGCTTTGGAGAAGTTACTGGGTTCCATAGCCAGGGGTTTGTACAGAAACATTTCAGCCTCTCTCCTGCTCCTTCCCCCTTCTCCAGGCTCTAAGTTACAGGAATCCAACAGTTTGTGTTATGGAAATAAACATCCTACTACTGCACGGTGAGGAATCCTTTAAGCAAATGGATTTGCAAGGGAAAAACACGAGTTTGGATATGGGATACGACGAAACTCAGGCCATGGTCAGTGTAGGGGATGGAGTGGATGAGGTGAGACCGTCAGCCAAGTATTGTGTCAGTGGTCAGTTCCAGGAGTTTAAATCCAAGAAAACCTGCAGAAAGTCAGTAGTTGGGAAATAATTTACTCACCATTTTCCCCTGCTCAGCGCTTACCATGCTTCCTGAAAGCTCTGTGATGGATCCACAGGCACACACAGACTTTTCCTCCCTTTCCCTGCCATTTTCCTCTCTCAACTATTCCCTGTTCCTCCCTGCTCCTGAGAACCAGGCAGCTCTGAAGGGGTTTGTGGAGTTTAAATAAGAAATTAGGCAGCTCCTCGAGAATCTGCCTTCAAGAGTCAAGAGTAACATCAGCAGACTTTCAGGTCACGTGTTGAAGATTTTAAGAGCTGCATTTTTAATGTGCTTTATACATTAATGCATATTTAAGAGGACAGATGTGTTTTTCACAGCTTCCATCCAAAGATCTCAAAACATTTTAAAATAGGTTTCTGGTTTAATCTTCGCTCTTTTATGAGGTAAT
This sequence comes from Corvus kubaryi, assembly GCF_017639235.1. Lineage (NCBI taxonomy): Eukaryota > Metazoa > Chordata > Aves > Passeriformes > Corvidae > Corvus > Corvus kubaryi. The sequence continues at coordinate 45,016 of NW_024581504.1, forward strand.
GCAGAGGATGTTCTACCAGTGAGGGAGGGATATCCAAGCTCCCAAATAGAGCATGGCAGCAAAAATAAACAAACAGTACCTTGTTGTCAAGTGCAAACGTCCAAAACTTGTCAGTCTCTAAGTGCTTAAGTTAGAGACTTCATTCAAAAGAATACACCTTTAAATTACGTTTTTTTCCCCAGTCTTACAGTGCACTGAGTTGCTAGTTCAGACTTTTCCCCAGCTGAGAACACCAGAAGTGTGCCCTTTATGTAATGAAATAGAGTTCACGTATTTGCATTGCTTCAGGAGCTGGGACTTTTTGAAAATACAACTATCCTGAGACTCCATAAAATCATGAGAGCTGGCAGCCCTGTGTTTCGGACAGGAAGTAATGAATGGTAATGCTTTCACTCAGAACTCCAGGGATAGGTAGAACACAATTACTAAAGTATGAATTTACACCAGGCTGCGCTTAAATATGCTCCCTGAAAAAGAAAAAAGTCTCTTACTGCCAGAAGAGGCCAAAGTTACCAGGTGTGTAATACATCATTATCAACAAATAGCTTGTACTTCAGTGTCTCCTGGAGCTATGCAGGAGCTACAGGTCAGAACTGGCTCCAGGAATACTTTCTACTCTGCCTTTGCTTCCTGCAATGTTTGGCATTCACCTGTGAAAACACTGACTCAGAGCAGGGCAGCTTAAGAGAGAAGAGGATCACAGCCCAAGTTCTGTGGCTGTTATTCTAGAGGGATGGAGTATAGGCATGGAATATAGGCATGGAATATATCCCTGGTAGAGTGACCAGCCCAGACACAACCCTGTGGCCCCCAGTGTTGAATTGTTGGAAGTCAAATCCAGTGTAACAACAGAGTTGTGCCTGCAGGTACCATTTTCCACAACACTTTTCCATAACACTTTTCCGTAACAACCAAACTTCCTCAGGAGGTGACAGTGGATGGTGGTGAAGTGCTTGGCTGTGGATGTCAGAAAGCTTTGTCTGAGGTGTAGAATTCCAGTTGCCATCCTTTGGGTGTTGGCAGCAGAGGGTAATACAAGTGATGACCTAAGAGTGCTATATATATTTTATACCACATATGTGGTTATGGAAACCACCACAAAACTGCTGTATTTTCAAACCCATGATATAAATTTCCAACTATTATATAAAGTGGCTTTCTATTTCACTGCTAGGGTGCACTAGCCTCTTTCTATACCATTCTCAGCATAGTTACTATAGTAACTAATGCATTGCAAAAGAGAGGAAGAAGCTAAAAAAAAGGAGAAACTTAAAAAATTACAAAAACCAGAGAAGGGGATTGTCTTTACAAAACCTAAAAACACACTGTGAAGATTGCAGGCACAGTTGTGTGGCCATTTGTTTGGAGCTGCCAGCTCTGTCTCACTGAGGATCTTGTCACTTAATTCACATAAAATGTTCAGCCCAACAGTTCTGTGGCCATGAGCACTGCAGTACCAGGCATTCCTAGACTTCAGGAAACAAAGATTTTATTCCCTTCACCAACGTGCAGAACTGCAAAAAGAATTTCCTCCCTCCTCCAATTAATACTGAAAGCTTTCAGGTCCAGGAACACTTCTATAGCTTGCATCAAATGATCATCTTTAGGGGAGATGAGTGTCTGAAACCCATGAAGAGTTTAACATTTCACATTTTCAAGTTTCATGTGCAAAGCAACTGTCTTTGGCTGTAGCAGAGCAGTGTGGGAGTGACAGATCGACACACAAAGTAACAGAAACTGTTATATAATAGTACATACTAACGAGAACAAACCTCATGGGGCTCTCTAAAGTCAGGGATTAAAGAACTTTTAAGCCTCACTTTACCTGTGTGCACATGCATATTCATACAGTGCAGTCTGATTTTCCACTACCACATGCAAATCTTTGTGTAAAGTCATTATCTCAGCCCCAGATTCACCCTGTTGCCATTCCACAGCTACACAAAGCAAACCAGCCGTGGGACAGTAAAACCAAACACAAGAATAGAAATTCAAGAGCTTCAACCTAATCAACATTCCCTTGCCTAAGGATATTCCTGATAAAGCCCATAGCTCACTCTCTCTGTCAGCAGTTCTCTTTCCTCAGCCTTCTCTGATATTGTCTTCTTAATATCAAGGCCATCATCTGGTTGGTTTTTTTGTTGTTGTTTTGTTTGGTTTTGGTTTTTTGGGTTTTTTTTTGTTGTTGTTTTTGCTTTTGTTTTTGTTTTTGTCTAAATATTATGCTGTTCTCTGGAGTCTCTGTGATGCTGTCAGGAAAAGCCACTCTCCCCATCATGTCTTGGAGAGTCATTTCAGGGATACTTTCTGCGCCTGACATTTCCCAAAAACTTTTGAGAGAATGTGAAAAGCAGTAAAAATGGTTTCCACTAAATCTCTTGGGGCTGGATAGGTTGAGCCATCAGCTATTCAAAGGCTCTGGCAGCTGCTCAGAAGTCGCATGTCAGCCACACAAGTGAACCCGTTTGGCTCCAAAGCAGACAAAGAACACATGGAAAACTGCCAGCACAATCAGTTCAAGAATAAAAACATAGCAAACCAGTTGGAAATTTTTTTAAGACCTTCTTCATTTTGCAAATATTTTGCAAACCTCAAAAAAACAAGCGGAGCTCAAAAATAAAGGGTTTGCCACTGGTTATTTGGGTTGGCTGCAGGAAATGTGGCAGTAAAGCTCAGCTTCATCCTGCTCTAGGTATCAAACCTCACAGACAAGAGAACAGAATCTCACTGAACTAATGGCTGTACAAATAAACCTGGAACAACTGGGTAGGGAAGAAAGAACTACACAGAAACTTGACTCTCATCCTTTTGTCTAGAAACTCACTGGTAGATCTCAGAATTTTAGAATGCAAAACCAAGGAAATTGCATTTCCTAATCAGCCAAACTACTGCATATAAAGAGCATCTCACAAAGAGTTCTAAGCTTTTCCCAGTGAACCTGAATTGACAAGTTCACCTGTATTTCTCATTCCTTTTGATTTTCCTCTTTTCCTCAACACACAGAAAAGATAGCACATACTCTTCAGACAGTCTGATATTTTTTTAATCAAAAGGAAATTAAAGAAGAGGCAATGATGTACATTCCTTCTGGGGAAAGTAGAAACCTCATTCCTATCCTGTCTTAAAATAGCCTGATTGAACTACAATATTTGCATTACAATTCTGGGTCAGCTGCACCATGGGATTAGGCTGCAGATCAGAGGGTTGTTTAGTTTTTATTTTCAGCCTTGTAGATTTTTCACATTATATCCATTCTCCTGCACATTCCTCCTGATATTGTATATCGATGCAGTTTGGAACAATTGGACAGATTTACTCCCTGGATATTTGGAGGAAGAAACAAGCCTAGGGCAGTTTTATTCATTGGAAGTGGAAATCTTTGCTGCAGAGTATCAGGTGTCAAAGTAGACAAAAGAGCCTTTGACTCTTTTCAAACATTGATTCAGATTCTGATATTCTCTACTTCTGGGTCAAAACGCAGCATTCTTCACTCCAGCACTCTGGATTTCACCTGGACTATATAAAATGAGGAACAAATAATGCTTATGAGGTGTCATCTGGGATAAAGATCTCTCTGTCAAGAACAATTGAACAAATATCTACTGCAGCTCAGCACAAGATGCCAAATAGTTTCACTTTTTTCACATATTGTATGTCAAATTCTTGAACATATTTTTATCAGAACGATCTAAAAACTTATTCACTGGCAGGTCCTGGTGGCCAGTTCATGTGTACAGTTGAGGCTGAGGTGCTACCCAGACCAGGTGTTCTCCCATTTCTCTTCAGGAAGCACTGATTCAGCAATGCCCAGATCTTGGAAAGGCCCATCCCTCCAGAGCTGCACTTCACACTCCTCTCCCATCACCTGCGTGTGAAAGGAGCACAGCACTTGTTGATCACAAAGGGAATTTGAAGCATTAAGTAAAGATCTTTAAAATCATTTGCTGAAAGGAGCTGCAAGAATATGAAATATTATTATCTGCCAAGTAGTGAACAAATCTTTGAGATTGGAGAGATTCTCTAGTCCCTAATCCTGCACAGTGCAGCAATTAAAGTATTCTAGGAATGATACTCAGTCTTAGTCAGTGGCTGTACTTCTATCATATTTCTTAGAAATGTGCTCCTCTGTGCGCTGACTCAGTCAAGAACAAATTTCATCATCTCTCTCTACCTCAAGAAATTACACTCCTTTGTATCATCTTTAATGGTTTTTCCCCAGAGTTTTTTCCTTAGGGTTTTATGTTGCGTGTTCTGGGTTTTCTCTTGCAACCTCACAGCATTTGTGACTTTGTGAAACATTTTCATTATCAGACCATTTCTCTCTTACATTTCTTTACCAAGTTGTACATAAAAAACTCTTTTGATTTGCCTTCATGAGTCAAACCTCCAGATATTTCATGCTTTGAGTTGATGCTGATTTTCCCCTGCTTTGTAAAAATCTTTTCTTAGACTAGAACTTACACACAGATTATAATGCATACATTTTTAGGGAGAAAATCACCAGACAGGGTCTGACTGGAGCAAGGAACAACCTTTCCAAGGAAAAGTTAATGTTCCTGACTCTGCCACAGAAAAAGATGTTTTATTTTCATCAGATAGTTTGTTCTTATCACACCACTGTAATTTCAAAGTGACCTGATGGTGAATCTTCTTGTTCTGAGCAGTGAAAATGTTTGGATTTATGTCGATAGCAAAAATCTTTCCCTTTGTTAGCATAAGAAATGGCCTAGACAAGGCCAAGTGGTTGATGAGCTGTAATTACTTTCAAGATTGATTAATAACCCAAGTGTACGTCCTGTTATTTTTGTTATTCCTTTGCTACCATTCCTGATATACTGATGCACAGGAGCCTCACTCTCTGATTTCTACACCAGTGTGATCTGTCATGCAAACGGAGGAGGAAAAAAGGGCCATCCAGTTTCAATTCTGTAGAAGATATTTGATTTTCTGTGATAGGAAATTCTGATGAAGAAGCCAGAACATGACATACATTCGAACATGACACACACCAAATTGATTAAAAGCTGGCTGACAAGCCTGAAAATTTAACAATTTGGAAAAAAGCTCCCCTTCTCACCCTGCTTGACACAAGTCTCTGCTTTGAGTGTCTCCTGGATATGTAACATATGCTCTACAAAACCAAAAAGGATTGGTTTATTTAAACTACCTACAAGTGGACACAAATCAACTCTCTCTCCCACTTCCCCTTCCCCTGCTCTTTGTCTCTCCCACTTTCACAGACAGAGCTCAGACCTGAGATGGAAAAGCCCCAGTTACCTCCTCAGCAGAAAACAGGAACAGCATTTCATGTATATTAATGAAGATGCATTAAACATCTTTCGCTGTGACTGAGCAAAACAGTGCTTGAAACCCAGAAGTTATTGAGAGGGGGAGAGAAAGAGAGCAATATAGAAACAAACACAACGGTCTGAACACGCCAAGGGCAAAGCACAGATTTTCACCTCCTTCCTGGGAGCATCTGTAATGGAGAGAGCACATCCCAAGTCTCATCAGGTTCTAGTGCTCTCTCAGAATACGACACTCCTGAGTACTTTTTTATGGCTTAATTTTGTTTAATGTTATTGTTGCTAATATCCACTTAGAAGCACGGAATTAAAATGGGTTTTGTTACTACTACCACCATCTTTTTCTGTTTCGTGGGCTGATTATTTAGCCTTCCTTCCTAATGGGACCTGAAAGGAATACGATGTGCAGTGCTTTTGTGCCCCGTGTTTTTCCCTGGGTGTCTCCATCCCTCATTGCCCAGGGATGTTCATTGTTAACTCACACTCCCCCTGCTGGTTCCCAGGCACTGGAGCAAAGAGACTGTTTTGGTTAGGTCCTACAAGACAAAAATGGCTTATTATCAATTTTGTATAAAAACAATAGTAACATTTAAAGGAAATTCCTGCTACGACCATTCAGTCTTCCTTCCAAGAGACCCTTCAGGGGGTCCCACCAGCCACGGAGACAACCTGAGTCCAGCAGCCAGACGGGACTGACTCAACTGCCAGTCTCAAATTAGATGTCCTAGAATCCTACACCATCAGATTTTCCTGAAAAAGTACATTTGATGTAGCTATCAGTCACAATTATGAACAACTTTTGGAGAAAATCAGCAAGTCATAGTTTTAAAGAGATAAATATGAAATATGGATGATGAGCAAACCAATAGTATGTAGAAGGAGGAGCCCAACTAATCCCCTGGATAGCAAGGGAAGCCTAAATTGAAAGATTCAGTCCTGCATGCCTACAAAAATATGTTGCCAACAGCAAACATGATTCCTGGTGATAATACAACCCTCTTAGCCATCACTCATGGCTCTTTTCTGTAATAATTGTGGAATTAGCACATAAGAACCAAGGATACTCCCAACTATTTTGCAGCATTATGCAAGAACCACCTCACTATCTGCATCTCAAACACAAAGGTCTTATTCAACCTTCCAGCTGGCCCTTCTGCTCTTCCATCAGCACAATTGACACAGCTGACAAGTTTATCTATCTTAACTGTGCTCTCCCTAGCTCAGCAATAATTGCTGACAAGTATATCTGTTTTCAAAACAAGCTGAACACTGGGTTTGCTGCAAAATCATGTCTGGAGTGATGAAAGGATCCTGTACTCACTCGGAATCTCTTTTCCAAGAGTCTGGGTTTATTTCAGTTATTCTTCATGATCCTCCACTGAACTGCTGTCTCCAACAGAGAGACCAATTCCTGCCAGGCTGAGGAGGAGGATTCCCCCCAGTTCCTTCTCCCTGTACAGGAGTCTGGGAATCTGCTGACACGACTATGCTCGAAGCACCAACCTTCCATCTCACTTTCTGTTGGGACCCTCCGAATACTCTGGAGAGACCAACAACTCACTTCTGAGTTTGCCAGTATCTCAACACTGAAAAAAAAGGCTTTGGACCAAGAGATCTGAGCAGAAACCTGCCACAGCATTCTCTCAGTGTCTATGGCAAAATGCACAGACAACCTGGTGGATAAAAGAGGGAAGAGAAAGTTCAAATGGAAATAAAATGAATTAACACCTTCTCATCACTTAGAACTCACACCTGTTCCTCCTAGGCAGTCTGTTTCCCAATGGCAGGATGCAGACATGGGAAAAGTAGAAATGGTTCAGTCCCACTGGAAGAGCAGCCACCACCGGCTCAGAGATCGGTGAGAAGGGAAAAGCCCCCAGGAGCTGCAGAACCTGAGTGCCACAAAGAGACGTCCAGAGACAAAGGTCATGAGAATGACAAACAGACCTGCATCCTGCTCAGGGCACAGCAAAATCCAGGCCTGGCACAGACCTATATTGAAGGATGGCATGAGGCATTGCTGAAAAACTGCAGAGATACACAATGAAAATAAAGTATTTTAGACTCTGTCTTTTAAAACAGATTTTTTTTTCAGCTCCTTATAACAGATCCCATCAGAAGCTTTCCTCAGGATTTCTGATCCTTTCTGGGAAAGTCTTGAAATATTTTGGACTGGAAGGAAACAAACATAACTAGAATACAGGTCTCTCCATGTCAGTCTGAAACATCCATGTTCAAGAACTTTTCCATACACCTCGGAACTTTCTGAACATGGTCCCTTATTGTTGATCCCTGGCAGGAGTGTCTTTAAGAGAGAGTTCTGCATACAGTGAGAGTATGGATTAGGATAATTAAATATTAATATTACCATCACCAGGCAGGTCAGTGCCCACTGCCTGCAGTGGCTGCTCCTACAGGGTGACTTTCCACTCTGGTGAAGTGGAAGTAACACAATCCCTGCCAAAGTGCACAGCGCAGCTAAGAAAAACATTAGAGATACAACTACAACTCCCAAAAACTGAGGAGCTTTTCCATTAATATGTTAAATGAAGTTGCCTTGAGATAAAAAAAATTATTAAATTACTGCCCAGATGAACCTAATGTCACACGGGATTCTGCAGGTGTGTAAATAGATAGAAGGAGTATAATTTTTATGGTCCAAGCACAAACCCATATAGATCGTATATCTGTCAGACCCTACCTAGGGTCACTGACAACCATGCATTAACAAATCAATTTGTCCTAAAAGGAAGCTCAGTTACGTCTTGACTTCACTCAACAAGTGGTGTGTAATGTGCAGCTGGAACCACCTGGCCCTGGAACACATCTGGATGGACAGTGCCTCACTGGAGGCTGCTGCCAGTGCTGCCAGACTCCCAAGTGCTGGCACAAAGGCTGAGAAAGACTTGTTCAGCATTTACCTCACAGGATCCATGTGGATCATGTGCCGATGTGGGAACAGGCCAAGTGTGTAACTGCGGAGTTTAGAAGCAGTTCTTTCTAAATTTCTCAGTCATCTCAAACTCATTGAGTCAGGCTTTAGATTCTCAGGTGGGGCAAGAGCCCTCTGTTTGTGTCTAAATGGACAGATGCACAAGAACAAGAAAGATGCACAAGAATAAACTTTCCTGGCCTTCTCCCACTCTGTCCATGACAGATGGATAGAACTGGGGTAAAACAAATTCTGCAGCACAAGCCCAGGACTTTGCCCAAATTATAACCAAACTATAAAATTATGGAATCATAGCCTGGAAGAGCCTTCCAATCTAGTCCTTCTCCCTGCTCTGCAGCAAGATCTGTTTCTCCTTATACAAATTCTTCTAAAAAGTCTTTCAGCTTCCCTAAGAAGTCCATTTCAGTACTTTATTACCATTATTGTTTGTAAAGGTTTCCTAAACTTTTGTCTGAGGCTCCTTGCCTAAGTGTAGACTGTTTTCTCTTAGTTTATCGACCATAAAGAAAAATGGATCCCTTCTCTCTTTACATCAGCCTTTTATATACTCTAAGACTCATATCAGGTCCCTTTTATAGTTGGGTAAAGAATTATATTTCTGCTTTTGCTTCAGAAAAAGGACCAACTGTATTTGCAGTCTGCCCCAAGCTGTTGAGCTGTAAATCTGAACATGCAGGTATCTTCTCCTTGTCGCACTCCAGACACACTCCACCACTTCAAGACCATGGAGACCTTCCCAAATCTTGTCAGATTGAATCCCAGGCAGGAGGCCTTACTGGGAAAGAAGAAGGAATTAGCCTGAGAAGCAAATTTACCATTATACTTTGCTGAGTTTGATTTCAGTGGAGCCAAAGCTGTTTCTGGTGCTGCAACTTCCATCCCTGCTGTTCCAGCTGTTCCCTCAGCTCATGCCAAAGTCTAAGGTAGCTGGAGACTTTGTGGTGTCTGGGATGGAGGCTTTATATTCTCCAGAATTTTGTAGTTTGCTGCAAACATATTGAACATGTGTGAACTGACAGATCCTCCTTCCTCTCTGGGATGGAAAAAGTCAGACACCACAGTCCTTGTGAAGATCCTGAAGGTCAGCTCAGGTCTTTGTCACTGTACAGTGCAAAGCCCACAGGGAGATAAAACATGGACAGATGGGCAATATCTCCTCAGTGCCAAGGTCCGTTTTATTCAGTCATTCCAATCAGTGCATGTTGCATCTTCGTTCCAGCAGAAGTAAGTCTAATGAGGAAACTATTTCAATTAATAATTCTGCTTTTTCAATACTGTATTTATTCTGAGGACTCAAAAATACCGCACAAATGAGAAATGAGATACAGGACTGCAGTGACAGCAAGTCTGGCACACAACTTCAGCAGAAGAGACAGAAAAATGTGTGAGGACCAAATCAGTGTCTCAAGAAAAGTCCAAATGCACATTTTCATGCTGGCCACTCTGTTCTAGTACTTAAGTTATGTGAACCAACAGTCTTCATGTGAATTCTTCCAAACTCCAGAACTGTTCAACTGGACACCTAATCTTTTTAGAATCATACCAGAGAAATAAAAGGTTAACATTTAAAGGTTTAAGGTTTAGCTAAGTTATCAGGAGGACACTGGTATTCCCAGTCTGACAGAAAATTGCAAGCAGGAATTACGTCCAGCAATCTGCCCCAAATGAAACAAAAAGAAGAGTAATGCCGATGAAATAAGCCCAGGGTTGTTTGCCCGCAGTGATGCTTGAACACGAGCATGTGAGTGCAGGGAGGGCCGGCGCTCTCTGTGCAGTGCATTAGTGCTCCATCACCTCTGCCAAAGTGAGCCATTACTTACTCAAAGTGCTCTCCTGACGGGCCCCTTCTGGGACAGCCAACCCAGCGCTTTTGGAAGGCGAGTTTGGAGGATTCTTCCCTTTTTGTTGGGCAGCCCCCTGGGTTTCCAAACCTCATGCATTATGGATAGAATCTTAATGGAGCCTGGCTGCCTAAGCACTGCTTGCTGAGCCTTTCAGCTCAAGACAGTCACTGCTGCTCTGCGCTTTCCGCTTCTCCTTCCATCTTGTGCAAACGCAGATTTTACTTCTGTTCCATCTCTGTGAACCCCATTAAAACCCAATTCTGCTTATTACCAACAGCTTTCTTTAGGCTCCTTTCCCTCTAAGGATTCTCCCAGGTTCAGGACAAATCAATCTGCCATGACCTGGCTTGTTGCCATCTCTGGCTGCTTGGACTTGTCCCCCAGTTTGTACTGGGAGAGCACCTCCAGCTCACTGTCACCTCCATGGCACTGTGCAACCTGACACTGTGTTGTCCCTCCGTGCCCTGCCTGATCAAAAATGACAGTTCTTGGACATAAATGCCCTCAAATTACATCTCTGTCCTGTACCACAACACCAGAATATTCTCTGTAGCACTTGCCCACAGGCTGTAGCTCTGTTAGTGGTCCCATTGGCAAATGCACCAGTGATCTGACTTCAGGCAGAGAAGAACTTGCTTATGAAATATTTGTCAGTATCAATAGACAATTAATATCCAATAACATCTTAATGAAGAGTCTCCAATTATAACGAAGCTCTGTAGGTATGTTCTAATCTTCTTTAGCTAAGAAACTTGGGATGTTTTATGAAGAGTATGAAACCTCACCATTGTTAGTTATAGAGGAATGTGAATGGGTTCATGTCTGCTCTTACAGAAAAGAAAGGGGCAAAGAGAAATATTTTTCTTCCATATTAATAATCTCAGTTTTCTGTGACTCCTTGGAAAAGAAAAAGTTTCAAGAGGGTGCAGTGAGACTCCTTGTCTTTTCCTGGTAAGGATTACAGTTTTAAAAGCAGAAAGCTGTTGTTTTGCAAACTATGTCAGAGTAGCTGGATAGCAGACAATAAAATTGTCCCCCCTCCATGAGCAGAGGATCTGCTGCCTTCTCCTTGATGGTTACCTGTGCCTGGGCTTTCCCACAAGTGCATATGAGCACTCTTTTATTGCAGGCAGCACAGTCTTAGAAGCAACTGGAGGCAGGAGGTACTCCAGATTTGGAGGACTACAATGAAAATATTGGAAATCTGGCAGTTTGAATAGTACTTGAACTCCTGTCCCTCGATGCTGAGGCTGTTTCCAGAGGCAATGAGGACTGATGCAGACATGAGCACTTCTCCACCCAAAGAGCTCTGTTGGGAAAAGGCTGATTCCATGTTGGAGCTGGAGGAACCAGGGGCTTTGTGCGATGATCTCAGCTGGAAGTAGGTTTGCTGACATAATACCTGCTGATGGGTACAGTTTATTTATAATATTCTTTGTCTTCCTTCTCCTAACGAGTTCTCCCCTGAAGGTTTCTACATGGAGAGAATTCCCTTTTAATCATCCCCATGTAATACCAGTAGAAACATTTCAGGCTGTTAAACAGAAACAATATCCAGCCTTCCCTGAGCTGCTCTGCCTTTACTGTCTGGAATCTATCCATGAAGAAAGAACAGAATCAGACTAAAGTGCCACTAAAGACTAAAAAGCCACAATTGAGATGTAGGAAGTAATTAAAACTTATTTCTTAGTTAGAAATGGTGAATTTGGAGCAAGAATATGTCTGGCTATTCTAAGAATTGTAGCCGATCCTTTGTTGAGCTCTATAACTGAATAGCACATACAAACAAGAGCTGGCAATAAATATAATGGTATTTTATAAAGTGTGTATATAAAATGGTAGCAAGATAAACTGTAAAAACAGACAATAAATCATATTTTTCACTCAACTCCGGCAACATCACTTGTGTTCTGTATATAACCCTTCTCTCCGAGGATCCATTC
>NW_024581505.1:0-19711 GCF_017639235.1 Corvus kubaryi
TACAGTTGATGAACCACATAGGGCCAGTCAACCAGGAGAGAGGGGGGGAGGATGTCCTGCTGCTGAGCCAGGAACTGGGGTGAAATACCTCTCCTTAAATTAACTTGGCTCATCAAAGAATAATAATAGTAATAATAAAAACAACAGACCCCCTCCATTCCATAGTTACCCTCCCCCGAGGTATGACCCCCCTCACTGGGCACACACTCTGTGTTCTTTTGGACTGTATCTTTCAAAGCAAAGCGAGAGAATTTTTCACCTGTCAGTAACAAAGGTATGTCTGACTTGAGTCACTCAAGCTCCACCTAAACACAAAGAAATAGTATAAAAGTAAGTCAAGAATGGGGGAAAAGCTAGGGAAGACTCCATGGAAACTGCTGGGATCAGTGAGGGGCAGAACCTGTCTTCTCCCCCCCCAGTGATGCCTATTAGTAAGAATCCTACTCTATGCATGCTGAATATTTTACTGGGCATTAGAGCTTGTCTGTGCATTGCTTCAAGTACATTTCTGCAGTCAGACACTGTCACCGACAACCTTCGAACCTTAACCTGTAATGATTTCATATGAATAACGAGTGTCATTCCGTTAACTGTCGGTGTGAATCCTTGCCGGGTGCTGGCAGTTGCTGGCAGCAGAGAACACGCTCCAATAAAGGGGAAGAGCTGCTGAGGACTCTCCCTTGTACTATTGGTGTTTCCCTGACTGAGTCGAGCCACCCTACAATCTAGCAGGACAGCTCAGGGAAGGCTCCCCCAGAGATACAGACTCCTCTCTCCATTCTGTTGGCGAGAGGAGCGGGAGAGTAGTGGTTTGGTCCAAAATACTCGTTACTCACTTATTTACCTTCTGTGAGATAAGAATTAGGAGAAAGCAAAGCAGGCACAAAACTTAAAAGAATATTAAGAAGTTTATTAGCAGACCTAAAAGGAAGAAAAAAAATCAGACTACACCTTCAGAACACTTCTCCTCCCCCCACCTTTCTCCCTTCTCTCATTGACAATGTAAAAAGACAACCCTTGAGATTTTCAGTCAGTTTACCACTTCAATAATAACCTTTTTCAGTTCACTTAGGGAGAGGAGTCTCTCTTGCTCATGCTATGGAGACATCTCCACAAGGAACGGTTCTCTCATGGCTTCAATGTCACAGCACGACGGCCGCTCGGGTTGGTTCTCTGCTCGCATGTGAGAGTCCCTTCCCCCGACCTACAGCTTTCCCCACAACTGCTTTCGAGGGTCCAATCTTGAGCTACTGGGGTACCATTGTAAGGATGAGCTGTTCAGAAGCAAAGGTTCTCTTCACCCATCTCTGGGAGCACCTTCATCTCTAAGAATAGAGGCCCTCCCCCTTCCCTGGGAGCAAAGGGTCCTCATTACTTTCATCTCTAGGAATAGAGGTCTTCTCCTTCTGATTTGGAGCAAGAGTCCTCATCAATTCCATCTCTCCCTGTTCAAACTTCTCATCAAATCACAGCTGCTTCAGCATTTGCTTATTTCAGCACAGGTGCTTTTGCTCACAAGTACAGTTTGAACACTCCACCTCCCCATGCTTTCATGAAATTACAACGGGTACTCTGATGTCCATAGTCCATCACCACCATAGCTTTACAGCAGAATTTCAGCTTCTAAGCATCTCCTCTTTCTCCTCCCTCAGGGTTTCAGCTCTTCCTTCTTTACTGACTTTGGTGTCTCTATGGTGTTTTCTTCACCTTCCCTCTTCTTCAGACTCAGAAGAGGATTGATGTCTGCAGGCTTCATCTGTTCTGGAGGAAACTTACAGCACTAAAAGGGTTAATCTCACCTGGGCCCCGCAGCTGGAATTTGCTTATCGCTGTTGGTCGCATGATCTTTGCTGGGCAGCAGGGCAGTGGTCTCAGACGAGCCCTGGCCGCACCAGGGGCTGCCTGCACAGAGCAGGGCTGGGGAGGGGCCGCGGATGGAACAGGGCCGTGCCACGGCCGACCCAGCTGGACCCAGCAAGGCCCAGCCCAGCCCTGCTGGGCCGCCTGCAGGCCCCCCCCCCAGTTACCTGTCCCAAGGCTGGAAGCAAGAGAGCTTTCCCGGGGTTTGTTCATTCTTAAATATGGACCACAGAGGGATGTCAAGCTCTTTAAGTGGCTTTAAAAGTTGTCAATATTCAAACTAGGCAGTCGATAGGTTCTGTGAGGTCATAGAGGAAGCTGTAAGCACCTCTTTGCAAGAGAATCACTTTCGTAGCTCTGCTAACCCATGACAGGGAGGAAGCACTGCTTGCTTTTTTTTTGGCCAGTTTCTCAGCTCCTTTTCTCTGGAGAGAAAGACGGAGAGCTGAACTTTGTTTTCCTGGGACTTTGGTTTTTTCCCTTTCTCTCTGCTGGACTGTTTCAACATCAGAATACATCGGGAGGAATTTCCACCGAGGCCTTCACCCTGGAGGTGGTCCCAGCACGACCCATCTGCAAGGACGGGGAGAGAGAGATCTACAGAAGGACTCTGAAATTTTTGAGGGTAAGCTCAAAGCTGGTACCGAGGCTAGTTTCAACTTCAATTCTTCTAATTTATTGTCATATTCCCTGGTCCACTTTATATTGTCTCCCTCTGTCAATTTTTCATATAAAAATTTTAGTGCCTGCATATATCCTTCGGTCCATGGTCTACAATATCCCAATAATCCAAGCAGTGTTCTAACTTCCTTCTTTGAAGAAGGAGCGGGAAGAGACAAAATCCCTGCAACCCTCTCAGGATTAAGCTTTCGGCTACCTTTACTTATTAAGTGACCAAGATACTTTACTTCTGATTCTGCAAATTGTAGTTTCCCTTTTCATACCCTTAATCCTTTTTCCCCAAGAAAATGCAATAGTTTTATATTAGCCTCCCTAACTTCAGCTTCCCCTGATAATAAAAGATCATCCACATATTGGATAATTTGTATTCCAGTAGGAGTGGGGAAAGTCTGCAGTATTTCTTCGAAAGCTTGCCCAAATAGATTTGGAGGCTCAATAAATCCCTGTGGTAATTTTGTCCATCTTAGTTGCTGCTCTGTCCCAGTACTTGGACCCTCCCATTCAAAGGCAAAAATGTTTCGACTATCCTCTGCCAACAGGCAAGCCCAAAAAGCATCTTTAAGATCCACTACACTAAACCACTGATGCTGAGGTGGGACTTTACTTAAAAGGGTACAGGGGTTGGGTACCCCTGGGTAACAGGTCCAAGTTCTCTTGTTAACTTCCCGTAAGTCTTGTACTAATCTATGAGTCCCATCAGACTTTTTTACTGGGAGAATAGGGGTGTTACGAGGAGACATACGAGGTTCCAATGTCCCATCTTTTATCAATTCTTCTATTACCGGCTTTAATCCTTCTCTTCCTTTTAAGGATATGGGGTACTGACGCACACGTATGGGACATTTTTCTCTTTCAGTCGTGACCCTTATGGGATCAATATTCAATCCTCCCCTATTTCCTTCCCCAGCCCAAAATTCTTTGTTAATCTTTCCCTCATCTTCCTGGCCAAGTTTTAACACTTTAGCTGTCATCTTCTCTTCTTCCGGTATGACCCCTATTCCTAATTGTACCTGTAAGTCTCTCCCCAGTAAGTTGCAACCTGCTCCAGGACCTAACAAGACATCTCCCATCCCTATTCTGGTTTCCCCTTCAATTACTACATTTTTAATGACAGGAACTTCAAACCCTTCTCCTTTTGCTCCTGTTATCTTCACAGTGTCATTACTCACATCACACCCTCTTGGAATATTTACTACACAAGTTCTCGCTGCCCCAGTATCAACTATAAATTCTAATACCTCCTCTTGGGGGCCTACTTTTAAAGTTGCCAAAGGCTCCAGATGGTATTTATCCCCCAGAAAATAGAGCCCATGACCTCCCTATTTTTCTTCTGAGTATATCTCTTGGAATATTTTCAGGTTCTATTTTAGATGAGGCCATTCCCTCTTAGAGTGTCCTTCTTCCCCACAACAGAAACAGGCATTTTTTATTTGCTCCTGAGATTTTGATCGTGCTGGGGTTCTGTTTTTTCCCTTTTCCCTGTCTCTGAAACCTGAATGTTTGGGAGTGGTACTTGGGGGCTTCAGATTCCTCTGAAGGAGGGAGTTACTTTCTCGCATAGTGGCTGTCATGATTTTTGCTTCTGCTTTGGCTTTTTCTTCATCTCTCTGTACCTAAACCTTTTGATCTTCTCTTAATAATTCATTTAATGCCCGCTCATGCCAATCCTCTATCTTTTCCAGCTTTTTTCTAATATCTGGCCAGGCATGAGTGACAAAGTCAACTCTCAATACAGCTTGCCTGGCTATGCCCTCAGGGTCAGTTCCAGAGTATTGTTTCATATTCTTTCGGAGCCTCTCTAACCAATCAGTTGGAGTCTCCTCCTTCCCTTGTTGCCCATCAAAAGCCTTGCTGCCTCTTTTATTCCTTTGATTATCAGATTACAATAATCATTCATATGTCCTCGCCCTGCCTCTTCATTGTGGTTCCAGTTAGGAGGTGCTATTGGCATTTTCTGGTCCCCAGGTGGACCTTGTTGATTCTCTCTTTCCCAGATTCTCATTCCAGCAGCTCTAATCATCTGCCTCTACTCTTGAGAAAATATAATATTCATTATTGACTGCATTTCTTCCCAAGTGAAAATATTGGGACCTAAGAATTGGTTTAATTGTTCAGCTATACCTATGGGATCTTCTAATAACCCTTTAATTTCCTTTTTAAAATTTCTGACTTCTGAAGAGTTAAAAGGAGCATTTACAAATCCCATCCCACCTTGAACCCCTCCCATCGGCACTTCTCATAATGGGAATAAACTGATTTCTTGATCCCAACCTTTCTGTTCCTCAGTCATCACAACCTTAGAAGAAACCCTTTTCCTTTGTTTTGGAGTAGTGGCAGGAGAGGAATTACTGAGCTGTCTTTGAGTTTTAACTGAGCTTCTCCTAGTATTTTGGTATGGTGCTCCTTCACTGGGAAGGGGACTCATCGGAACTGCCAAGGCAGAAGTCGGTGGTGGAGCCGTAACCACCAAAGGGACAGAGGCAAGGTCAGCCGGCAGAAGCGGGACCATGGCAGGAGCGGGGGTGGCCGGGCACGAGAGGAGCCACGGCAGGGGCTGGGGTGGGGGCACCCAGCGCAATCGGGTCTGCAGCTGGTGCGGGAGCGCCTGGCGCAACTGGGGCTGTGGCTGGCACAGGAGCGCCTGGCTCCTGTGTATGATACGGGGGTGGCAATGCTTCCAGGGTGTCCCAACCCTTTTCTTTCTTTTCCTCTGCTTGCTCTGCCTCTGGGGTTTCTGATATTTTAAAAACTTTTAACCCCAGGGGTTCTGTGTCTCTTGTCCAACAAGAGGCATATTCTTTTTCTTCCGGATCAAACGGTTCCTTTGAATTTACAAATATATTTAAGGCTTGACAAAGCTTGGCTTCAAAGGACCCGTACCTAGGCCAATAGACATGATCGGGTCTTATTTCTTTCTTTGTCCATTCTAGCATACAATACCGAATCTTCTTTATCCTTTTCCTTTGTACAAGGGTCACTATCCCAGCTGGCTAACTTAATTCCCAGTGGACTATCTTGAGGTATATCTGCTGGCACTTTTTTACTCCCTTTTTTCCTTGAACCCAACTTACTGGTTCTTTGTCCCATCTTCCCAGGATTTTATCTATTCATCCCTGGCCCCTGTTTTCTGCTCTAACCCACCCCTCTGACAGCTTAAACACCACCCTCCCCTCACAGCACAGAAGACCTTTCCTCTTTAATAAAATAATAATATAATATAATCCACCTCCCTCCAGATAATAAAGTCAAACTTTAAATCAACCATCTATATTATGTATACTTTCATTCATTCATATTCACTCACTTTTATTTCTTTAATATGTCTCGCTCATTCTCACTCACAACAAGTCAACACAATAATAAGGTATCTTGATTTTCAAATCACTTGTTAATATTCACCCACAGGTATTATTTTTCAAATAAAACGGTAAAATCTCAAATGTTGTTAGCCAACCCCAGATTCTCTCTCTCCCACACTTCCCATCTAGAGTAATTTTTCTAGCCTGTGTGTTCCAACCCTCAATCCGGCAACATTTCTGGAATTGGGGACCCTCACTTTCATCCCCTGTTTCCTAGGGGATTGTGCTAGGAAACCCTTTTTCTGCTCTCTTTTCCTAGGGGTCCAACCGCTCCCTGAGACCCAGTCCCAGTTACCCCGGGGGGGGATCTCCCACTCCTTTTATCTTTTGCTTTGTCTCCTCGCTGGCCGTTTTTCTCGCGAAAAGATAGTACCGCAGCTCTCAGAGACTCCACACTCACTTCGCAGGTCTGGGGTAACCAGCCCAAGCATCATTCACACACCAGTCAACCTCTGTATCCTCCCCCCTGAAAATACTTACAATCCTTTTTTTCTTGTCCAGGTCTTCGTGCACGAAAATTGTGGAGCTAGCTGCCATGGTTTCTTAGGGGGCCTCTTTTTTCCCTTTCTTTTGCTTTATTTGTCCCTTTCTTGTCCACGGGGTGTCAACCTGCAACCACCGATTCACACCAGAAGAAACAGAGCGGGCCGCTGAACTCAGCGGGGCGTGCCTCTCCTACTCGGGATCTCCCAGGGTCTTGGAGGCGAGGTGTTAATCCCGGATGAGTGCCCAGATGTGAAAAACAAGGTTCAGTCTCCTGTTAGGATTTAAAAGTTTAATAAAGGACAATAGGGGACAAAGACAATAAAGCAAAAGTCACAGCACTGGGTGCTTTGGTGCTCAGCCAAGAACACCCCTGTTATTGTGGAGACACCCTTTACATACCTGTCCTATTGCATCAGCATAATGCATATTCATAATCAATTATGCATATTCAAACTTTTACCAAAACTAGTTTACATGTTCCAGGAGCTGTTTAGCATGGCGCCTCCTTGGGTCCACCTTTTTAGAGCACACACATCTCTTGGCTGTGGTTTTAGTCAGTTTTTATTATCACCTCCAGAGGGGGCTTTGGTCCATGGTTTCCGCAGATGGTAGTTGCTGATAGTTGGCATGTCAGTAGCAGGGGTCTTCAACACACGGTGGTTGGATGTTATCCAACCAAGCAGACAGTTCAATTACCACAAGCATAACTACATTAGCTATTTTACTATTATGTCTAAGTTTAGTTAATGACAGAAATAAAGGCATAAGTTATTGTTATAAAACTACATCTTTAAAACAAAGCTACTTTAACATTATACATATAGCGTCCATTTTAATGTTTGTAGAAAGCCAATATTATAATGTGTATCTATCACACTACCACTGCCTCCCTTGGCACCTGCCACTCCCACTGGTTTCCCTGGATGTTGTTGTGGTTTGGGGCTTCCTGCCCTCTCTGCTGTCCCTGCAGACAGTGAAGCTGCTCCTGGAGCAGAGACCCTGAAAGGAGCAGAGCCTCTGCTGCCACACGCCCTCCCCCAGGGCCACCCCGCTGTCCCCTGCCTGTCTGCCCCACACAGAGCTCCAGTCACCCCCAGCTGGGGCTGCCCTGAACACAAAGGAGGCACAGAGCAGCACGGTCCAAATCAACTCCTTTATTAGCAGAGCCTGCAGGGGATGAGGCTGAAGCAGCCCTTCAGCAGCTCTCCAGGAGGGCTTGGCGCTCGCATTGCCAGCGGCATTGCAGCACCTGCACAGCCAAACTGCCCACACGTCCCTGGGGCAGTGCCAGATGGTGCCACCTTCTCCAGGGCACGGCTCCGGTGCCACCAGCCTGCCTGGACAGCACCAGCACTGCCCCGAGGGCCGCTGCGGAAGGTGCTGGCAGATGGGATTCTCCACATGGGGCATTCCAAAGGCTTTTGCTCAGCAGCGAGGCCAAGGGCAGGAGCAGCTCCTGCCAGGGCTGAGGGCTGAAGGGAAGGGTAGCAGCTCCAGGCAGCTGAGCAGGAGCGGCTGCCCTGGACAGAGACGGAGCACCTCCGAGCCAGGGAGTGGAAGCACTGCCTGAGCCATGGGGCTGTCGTGCCCCTGCTTTCCTGAGCCCAGAGACACAACAGCTCCTGCTGGGAGAACGGCCTCAGCTGATGCAGGAGGCTGCAATGAGGGAGGCAAGGATGATGCCCAAAAGCCAAGCAGCCCAGCTTGCAGCCAGCGTGGAGCTGCCCTCAGGCCTCACAGCCCTTTCTCCAAGCAGGACACCTCCTTGCTGCAGGAAAACTGCCTTTGGGGCAGTCCCTTCCTGTCTCACAGCAGCGGATCCAAGGGGGGCTTTGAGCACTGCCTTGCCCTTGCCCTGGCCTGCCGACTTCGGGTGGGGGAAGCCATGCAGACAGTCAATGTGATTGGTAGAGCAAACTTCATTTATTAGCAATACAGAGGCACTTATATAGTATTGAGTACAAGCTTATCAGTTCTTGATTGGTTTAAGCTTACAAAAGCGCATTCTTACTTCTACATAATTGGGTTAGATAAAAGACTACATTTGGCAAGCTTTATGTTTTGTCTTGAGAGATCAAAAACCTTCCTCCCTTCTCATGGTCAGTATATCTTATCAGCACAGGACTGTACCTCCTTAAAACTCCCTTTTTGTTGCCCCGGCCTGTTTCTCACACAGGCATTTCTCATGGAGGCTTTTTCTCATGCAGGCCTTTGCTTGAAGGCCTTTGCTTTGTACAGTTCTGTTATTGATTTGGTTTTATCAATAATCCATGTCCCTGATCCTCTAACCATTTTGCAACAATTCCCCTTTTTTCTTTTTGTAAAGGCAATATTTGATTGGCTACAGATGTAGTAACTTTGTATATCATCTTTTGCAAGCATTGGCATAGGCAAGGTAAGCACACTATTATTAATAATATTAGTAGTCTTACAGTAATCAAATGCTGCACAAGTGAAACTAGCCATGGTCTTAAACTTAGTGACTTTAACCATCTTTCTAAGCTGAGACGGTCTTCTTTCTGTAATTGTGTGGTTAATTAATGTAACTCACTTATCTGCTTGTAAATTAGGACAGAGTGGTCAGAAAGATTCATACAGCACGTACCTTAGAACTCTTCACAGCCGTGGCTGTGAGCTAGTAGTAGAAAATTAATTGCTACTTAATTTTGTAATATTGTATGTCTAACACTAGTAACATCTACGCTTAACTCATCAAGCATTTGCAAAGTTATGTTTAACTTATCCCTCTCCCAGCAAGCAAGTTTATGCAGAATAGCGTGAGCCCTGGCTGCTGAAGCACAAGTAAAAATATAGATGCTAGCCAAATTCACTGCCTTTACTCGATCTAAATGGGCAGACAGCTGATTGAAAATGTCCACTAATGCTCTTGTCTCAAGACAGTCAAAAAACAACTTTTCACTCTACTTCTGTGTTTGGTGTTATACCCAAAAATTTATGTAACTCTCCTTTTTAGTTTTGCCTTTGGAGAGGGTTCCCCGACACCCACCACAAGTCACTAGCAACCACCCAGGGCAGCTGTTACATTCGCCCAGGGTCTCGCTATTTCTCCTGCTACGGAGAGTGGTGGATCTGGCAAGTCCTCAGCTCCTTCACTCAGCCACGTCTGCAGCCTGTCCCAAGGCTTCTCAGGACGGAGGTCCCAGAGTTCCAGCTGTTGAAGCAGTGGCGTCACTTTCCTCAGGAGCTGATGCTGACCGCGCCTTCTCGCTTCGGGGTCCTGTATGCGTAGCATGGCACCACTTGCTGGGCACCCCTCTGGTCAGTGCTGTGGCGATGACTTGTCCCTGTTGTTGCAGGACATTCTGCAGTGTTGCAGTAAAGGCAGTTGTTTGAGATGACTGTTCTGAACGCCAGCACGTACGAGCATCTCGTCTACACCTGCTCCTTAGGGCAGCATAGCAAGAATTGTCTTAGCTTGCCTATTAGTATTTTCAAAGGCAAGTATTTGGAACATTTGCTCTTGGAGCTCTTCAGAGAGCTCAGTTGCATCCTTTAAGGCTGCTGACAACAAGGCTTTGTGGGCAAAAGTCTGTAACAACTGATGAATGACTACAGGCATGGTCAGCTGTGTTACTGTTGCCCCGTAAGCTCCGCTGCCAGTTAGCATGTCAGCTTGGAATGCATACAGTGGGTCTTGTGTGTCACTTTGATGTTTGCTAGCTTCTTCTTGTGCTAGCTGTTTCCACATTCGTTCCCAGAGCAGGAACTGTGAAGGGGTTAATAACAATTGTGCGATGCTGATGCAATCATTCAGACACAGAACATCTGCTGTAAAGATAGACTGCAGAATGCTTCGTGTAAATAAGTCAGCAAGCTTTTTGATTACTTCTTGCATCATTTCTTGGTGCTTCTCCCCCTCCCGAGGCTGACCCCCGGCAGCCCCGGCCGGCTCCGGCTCTGCAGGCGATGAAACCACAGAAGCTGCTTTGCATCCGGACGTTCCGCTGTTCGGCGGGGGGGGTTGCTCTCTGCCGCTTTCAGCTGGGCTTTAGGACCGCTCCGTTGCTCTGCCGCTTTCAGTCGGACACCAGGACTGCCTGTGTCTCCTTGGCCCGCCTGCGCCCCGCCCCTGGATCGGGCGGCTCTGCTTCTGCATTTGCGGCCATTTCTCTCTCAGACGTCGGAAGGGTAACTTCCTGCCCTGCTGAGTTCAGCAGCTCCTGCAGTGAGCGGACGGGTGCTGCTGTGCTTTTAATCGGTTTTCTCGCGGCCAGCCCGAAGGACCGTGCTACCCCGGACTCGGCTCCGGTCTCTGCCCGCCGCTCCATAAGGCCCCCGTCTGTTCCTTTCCCGGAGCTGCCACACCCAGTGCTGACACTCTCTAAAGCCTCTATGGCAGCTGTGGCCACTGCCCTCTCTGTTTTCATCTCTGTGAGAGTGCCAGTTACTGCTCTCCAGATTAACCCAAGAGCTTTTGCTTCTTTAGCTTTCATTTTAAACCATCTTGGATCAGCTAGTTCCTTACAAAGGTTTACTTCTTTAACTCCCCGCTTTTCTAAAAAGCGTAAAAATAAATCAAGGGTCACCTCTGTTTCCATATTTGCGTCCTACCGCATCTGCGTCTTACTGCAATCCCTGTCGACAGGATTTGTGCAGCCTTTTCCCAGGTTTGCCCTTGTCAGCCAATACGGCGGACCCCTGTGTCAGGTCAGTCCAGGCACAGATCAGACGCTTGCCTGCAGCTGCTGATCTTCTGCCCTCCAATTGCTGCTTATCGGTGCCACGTCGGTCCCCCACCTTAGTCAAGAAAACGAAGTCCCAGTCCCTGTTCGGGCGCCAAATGCTGACTTCGGGTGGGGGAAGCCATGCAGACAATCAATGTGATTGGTAGAGCAAGCTTTGTTTATTAGCAATACAGAGGCACTTATATAGTATTGAGTACAAGCTTATCAGTTCTTGATTGGTTTAAGCTTACAAAAGCGCATTCTTACTTCTACATAATTGGGTTAGATAAAAGACTACATTTGGCAAGCTTTATGTTTTGTCTTGAGAGATCAAAAGTCTTCCTCCCTTCTTTCTCATGGTCAGTATATCTTTTCAGCAGAGGACTGTACCTCCTTAAAACTCCCTTTTTGTTTCTCAGGCCTGTTTCTCACGCAGGCATTTCTCATGGAGGCTTTTTCTCATGCAGGCCTTTGCTTGAAGGCCTTTGCTTTGTACAGTTCTGTTATTGATTTGGTTTTATCAATAATCCATGTCCCTGATCCTCTAACCATTTTGCAACACTGGCCCTTGGGATCAGGCTTGGCCACAAGGCCGATTGACCCAGGGAAGGAGTTTGGTTTGACTCTAGGACAATGCAGAGGGAAGTGTTTATGGCAAGGAGGCAAAAGCATTCTGGCTTTATCATGAAGCGAGGGAGTTGCTGAGCGATGGCTGCAGTAACACACCTTATTTCACCAAATTTGGGAGCAATTAGATACCATTGGCTGCGTATGGCTTGAGAGTGTCATTGTTGTAACTGCATTTTGTGGAGAGCCTGGTACAAAGTTCTTCTAAACTGCAAAGCCGTTGTGGTTCTTCCTTCCCATGGACGTGGCCTAACGCTTGTCCAGCTCAGACAGTGCTTCCTGCTTGGTAACTCTCTGCCACGCCTCAGGGATTTCTCCTTTGCCCTGAAATTTCCCATTGTACAAAGCTTCCAGCTGTGTCCTGAAATGAGACACAAACCATTTCCAGTACGCCTGCATGGATGGATCAGGAAGAATGTTCCATGTGGAGAAACGGGGTCCTGCATCCCGGTATCTCTTGTAGTGGATCCATTTGCCATCATCAAACCTGAATTTGAGATTACTTGCAACAAGGCTGGAACAAATATCAATGACCAGGTGGTCCGTCTTCTGCCACTTGGTTCCCATCAAGGCTCGTGGGCGATGGAAGACCAGCTGATGGTCTCCATCGTGATTCCGCATGGTGTTTGTGCAAACAGCCCCACAGAAGGGACACTGCTCCCAGCACCCCGAAAACTGCTCTGCCAGGATGGTGTGAGGCTGCCTTGCAAACGAGCTCATATCGGCATCAGCAAATTCTTTCCTGAGCCTGTCCCTCAGGTCATCCAGAGCTTCTGCCATGGCACTGCTCAGGAACTCAATGTCCGTGACCTCCTGGTGCTCAATGCCCTTCAGGTCACTTCTGGGCAAGTTGATCACCTCTGTCAGTTCCCTGCAAAATTCATCCAGCCAAAGAGAGACTTTGTCTTCTCTGTCTTTTCTGTCATTGACAATTTTGGTTGATAAAGAAACAGCTTTCAGGATGTTTCCATAGAGAAGATTAAGGGAGGAATCTAAAAACTTTTCCAGCCTCCTGTTCCCATCTAAACAGTAACTCCTAACTCGTGTCTCAGTGTAACTCTGAAATAACTGTTTTGGGCAATTAAGGTAATCTTTGAAATACTCAAAATTTTCTTGTTCTGCCAGGTATCTCAGGATGGAGACTTCCAGATTGGCTCTGTTGCCCTGGAAATCTGGGAATTTGCCCTGCATGTCCTCAGCAATGGCTTTAGCCGTCCTCTCATAGACCGCCCGGTGAAGAGCTGGTTCAATCTTGTCACAAAGGAAAACAGCAAAAGTTGTGATAGAAGTGGCTCCTTGGCAGGAAATCTGGAAACATTGGAAGAAATTCTCTCTTGCTGTTCAGGTACACGACTGGGTCATTTGCCTTTTGGAACGCTTCATGCATGCCTTTAAACCTTTCTGCTGCCATTCTGCACAGATACAGAGACAAATCTATGCTGTACTCTCTGTTAAAAGTACATTTTGCATTGCTGGGGATGGAGTTCACACCTTCCTGTACTTCATTGAGTATTTCATGAATAAAATTTCGACTGTAATCCCGTTTCTCCTGTTCCTTCTTATCAATGTTTGCTCTCACACACGCTATGATGCTGTCTGTGATGTGCTGCAAGTTGATCACATCAGCATTGGAAACCCTCCTAGTAATGACACCAAAATGCTTTTTTTTCATGACGTGTTTCTCCATGTCAAAAGAAAATCCTCTGCCTTTGGGAAATGATGTGATCCTGGCATGTAAACCCGGTTCCTTAAAGTGCTCTAGAAGGACATCTTCGATTTCTGCATCGATATCCACCTGTTCCAGGGGAGGAGCAACACAGGAAACTTCAGCAATCCAATTGTTCCAGACAAAAATAAAGTTGTCTCTCAGTTCTCTCTCACTGAGGCTCTTCCCTTTCAGAGTCACAGCCAACTCCTTACTCTTTCTCAGGAGCTCGGCTTCATATTGCACCTTCCTTGCATCCAGTTTACTCTGCTCCTTCTGTAGCTCAATAAGATTCTCACATTTCTTTTTTGTTTCAAGAAGAAGAGCCTCTTTTAGTTCTTTCAGCTTCAGCTCTGTGTTTGATTTCCACTGGACCAGTGTCTCACAGTCTTTGTCCTCCCTGAAATACTTTTCCACTTCTTTCTCAATGGCATCACTTGTCTCTTGCACCTGCCCTTCAAGGTATTCTCTGGTGACGTTCTGCAAGTCCCCATTCCGAATTTTGTTGTCCAGTCTCATCTGCATGTCTAAGACGTGACTCCTCAGCCTCCAGGTCCACTGACTAAAGGCGCTTTCCAGTTTCCTGTATGCGGCAATCTCCAGGGAATTCTTGAAGCTGAAAACAAAGTTTTCATTCAGCAACGCATTCCAGAGGTCATCAATACGAACTTTCAGGCTCGAGAGCCTCAAAATGCTGCGCTGCGACTGCTTCTGGGCAGCCTGGAGGATTTTGCTCTTTAGTTGCTGGACGTTCTGGCTGTAGGTGGGGTTGGGTGGTGCCATCGGGGGGTTTCCTTCCCACAGGTGAGCAAAGTAGTGAATGTGGGTGTTCACATCAAAGCCGATGACATCGCTGAAGGAGGAGATGTCACAGAATTCCTGCTGGGCAGCTACCACAGTCATTTCATCCAGCTTTTCCTGCAAACGCCTTTGTCCTTCCATGTTCTGCTCCTTGGCAGTTGCTTCTCCCACGTTTTGGTGGACAAAGAGGCAGCTTGGGGAAAGATTGACTTTCTTCATCCTCAGGAAAGCCTGCACAGCGATCTGGAGAACATCTTGCATTTCTGATGGATTTTCTCCAAAGATATTGATCACAGTCATGTTGCCAACGCCAATGACAAAGGTGGCCAGCTCGTTGTCATGGTTCCGGTAGTGTTTATTGGCCATCTCCATGGCACGAAGTCCCTCTGTGTCCACCACCAGCACAAAATCAAAGCCCAAGTCTTGCTGCAGCTCCTCGCCCACTGGGATGAGCTGCATAAAGGCTCCGCGGGTGCATCTCCCCGCGCTGACGTTGAACTGCAGACCAAACATGGCATTCAGCAGGGTGGACTTGCCTGTGCTCTGGATGCCGAGCACGGAGAGCACAAACACTCGTTTGTCCCCCAGCCTCTCAATTAAGCTGTCAAAGATTGCTCCCACCCAGCGCAAGGGCAGGTAAGAAGCATCCCCATCCATCAGCTCCACAGGATACCCCGAAACCATCAGATCTGCTGCAATCTCCGGCAGTTTGACAAAACTCTCATTCTTGGAGTTCATTACTTCCAGAGCTTCATAAATCTGCCCCACCTCTCTCAAGAGGTGCTCCAGGCCAATGGATGAATGGTTGATTTCATCAGAGAGTGCATCCAGCCGACTCTGCAGCTGAGCTTCCATGCTGGGTTTTTTCTTGCTTTTCTTTCTTGCCAGGACTTCAGACCATAACTCGTGATAGTCTCTCCTCAGTTCTTCAAGGCGACCGCAGGACAGCTCATCCATAAAGACCTTCATCCAGTGCAAGAAGTATTTCTTGGTATCTGCTGGCTGGGCCTGGAGAAAGCCAAGGAACGATTTCACCAGTGGATTCGGGGAGTCAGCTTGTTCAAGTTGCTTTCTTCTTAGTGCTTTCTTCTCATATTCGATTTGGCTGCGATGATGCTCAATGCTCTTGTTTCCCTTCTCCTGTAAGCGAGTGAGCTCTTTGTCCTTTTTGCACCACTGGTACCACAGTTTTCCTTGAAGGGGCAGGAGCTGGGATTTGATCTCAGACAGCTTCTCTTTCTTCAGAAGCTCCACCAGCTTCTTTGCCTTTGCTTTGGCTGTCAAACATGCAGGTTGATCTGCATCCACTATGAATCTGTGCTGGCGCGCTTTGTCCAGACAGGCCTCCAGGCTGAAACGTGGATGAGACCTTTCCAGGAGAGTCTGGATTGTTTCAGTCAGCTGGACGGCCAGTTCTGCTTCGTTTCTGTTCTTGATCCCTATTTTTATGTTTTTGCTGGCTTGTCCAGCTGCAACATTCTCTTTTTCCGTGAGAAGACAAACCAAAGGCCTTTGTGACTGCCACAAGCCCTGCAAAAGCTTTTTCCCCCTGTTGTCCATGTGCTCTGAATCGGATATGAGAGCCACGTTGACAGCAGATATCTCCTGCAGGAACTGCAGCTGTGCTCCATGATCCCTGGCATCTCCATGCAGGTTACAGAAAGCCACGCAGCACTCAAAGGTGTCATCAGGGCTTCCACGGGGGCAGTACCAGGTGATCTCCACCACCCCTTCCATCAGCAAACGCTCTCTGGTGCTGCCTCTGCAGTGGCGGTGGAAGAAAGTGTCGTGTTTGCGTTTGCTCAGCAGAGCGTTCAGGAGCTGAGACTTGGAAGAGGAGGCCGAGCTGCCAATGCAGATGAAGGACACAATGGGTGTCTGTGCCTGAAAGATGAGTTTGTTGTTGTAACTCTTTGTTCCGGCCTGCTTGCCTGACTTGTCTGCCTCTTTCCAGCTCCTTTGGATTTGGCTGAGGGCGTAGAGCGGGAACTCGATCTGTGAAGTGCACGGGTTGGGCACCAGCAGAGGCAGCGCCAGTTGGCAGAACGCCAGCTTGGTTGCAAGGGACTGTCTCAGGAAGTCATCAGCACAATGGAAAATGGCCATCTGCAGGTCCATGGGGTGCACACGGCTGTCCCTGCTTCCAGGTTCAGGGACTGCTTCCTTCAAACGATGGAGAAAGTTTTCAAAAAACTCAGAAGGTTTCTGCTCTTGCTCTGTCATTTGTGGCACACGTGGAAGCCCTGGGTTCCTTGTCCCTTGTCCCTTGTCCCAGCAAGTCAGGTACCTGACCTGGTAATCCACTGTGAGCAGCTTTTGCAAGAAGTAAAATGGCAGTTCCTTGTCCTTGCTGGGCTGGCTGTCCTGCAGAGATGTCTTGCAGATGGTGCGGAAATTTCCCATCCCCATTTTTCTTGGATAGTGACTTTCGAGTCCAAGGCGCTTGAGCAACTGGAGGAATTCCTGGTTTGCAATGGCTTCATTTGCTTGGGATTCGCTGCCGTCTGACTTGGACTGGGACTGACTGGGGAGCTCAGGTGTTGGAAAAGTCTCTTCCATGTCTCTGAGTATATTCTCCACCCTCTGTTCATCCCATTTCTCATCCAAACACCCTCTGATCAAGGAATGCAAGTCCTGTTCCAGCCTCTCCCAGTCTTTGCCTCCACTGTGCTTTTGGAGGAGATTCTTGATCCGTGTGGACCACAAGCCTTGCATGTGATCTTCCATGAAAACTAAACGCTCCCTCTTCTGCTCAGGGGACAGCTCTTGACTTTCGGGTGTCACGCTCAGACCCGTCAGCAGAAGGGAGGCCTCAGCTCTGTCGGCATCTTGCTCCTTCAGGTTCACGTACTCCTCACGTGCCGCTTCCATTTCCTTGGCCATGTACTGAATTTCTGGGTGTCCAAGGAGGTGTGGAAAAGTGCTGCTTTCCACGTCGTACCCTGTGCTGGTCGCAATCAAGAGCACCAACAGTTCCATGTCCTTCTCAGCCCGTTCCTGGAGAGACTGGAGCAAGGAATAAATGGCGAGGCTGGTGGTCAGGGTGGCTTCTATCTTTGCTTCATGAACAGCAGAAGTAGAGCTTCCTGGTGCATAGGTGACAGCATGGATGTGCTCCCTCATTTGCTGCAGTGTTTTGATGAGCTCTTCCAGCTCAGAGACTTTGGGAGGTCTGGGAAGCTGCTGCTCAGTCTGGAAGATCCATTGCATAATGAAGGAAGCCTCAGGGAAGTCCTTGACAGAGTAGATATGAGGATCCAGGAGGCTCCTCAACATTACCTTGATCGAGGTGGTGTTTTCTGGAGGTGACTCCTGGCAACTGCGCACGGTGTTCACCAGGAAGTCCTGCAGGCCTTTGTCCGACAGGCACACATTGATCCACACACTGGGGTTCTTGGTTTTTGCATGCAGATCCTCTTTTAGATCCATCAGCATGAGCAGCTTCCTTTCATCCACCGTCACCTCCCAGGCCTTCACGGCGGCCATGAAATCTCTGGCCTCTTGCACTGCACTGTCCAGTTCCTCTCCAAAAATGGTGCCGACGCTCTGATTTGTCAGCGCTTTGTACGCAGCCCTGAGGGCTCTGCTCATCTGACTGACGGACTTAAAATCCCTGCTGTGATTGCACCGGATAACATCCCACACTGGGACCAGCTCAAAGCCGCGGTCGATAACGCACCACGTTGTGTTATCAGACAACGAGCCCCGTTTTCCACTGAGGAAGAGAAGCTGTGTCTGGTGGGCCCCCTGTGTTGACCACGTAGAGCTGAATCGCTGTGTGGGAACTCTCTCTGGCTCTTCCCTGGATGGAAGCCTTGGAGCTGCTTTTGGAAACATCCAGGTCCCTCCCAACTCTGGCCCCGAAGTCACCCCAGCTGGCCCTGACAAAGTTGTTCAGAGCTTCAGAGGTTTGTTGCTTCATCTCTTCCCGCTGCTCGGCTCGGAATCCTTCTGTAGACGCCTTCCACCAGAATATCCCCCCAAAGTGGAGGGGACCCTGGTTTATGTGGGACCCAAACCTGTTGAAGAAGTTCTCACAGATCTTCAGCAGGGTGGGGCTGTCTTCTTCCTCAGTGAAGCTCAAAAGCTGCTCCATGTCTTGCAGCTCCTGCAGAGCCGCATCCGAGAGGCGAAGCTGATGCCTTTGGAAGTAGCAGGAGGCCAGAGGGATGTACTGGTACTTGGTGGTGCAAAAGTAGCTCTGCTCAGAGTGGGACTGGTGGGTGTCCTGTGATTGTGAGGAGCTGCTGTGACCTACACCTGATTCCAGAACTCCCCAAAACATGGCTTTGGCAGAAACGCTGATGTTGAACCCCAGCTGCTCCATGGACTTGGTGAAATTGGATTCTGCCGCAGAGGAGGAGAACTCCTTCCTCTCAAGCAGCGATCCTTGCTCCGGACCAGAGAGCTGGAATCCCTCAGGAACCCTGAGGAGCTGCTCTCGCTTTGCCAGCACATCTTCAGGTCTGCTGGTTCTGTAGATGCCCTGCAGGGCCAGTCCCCCTGACGCGCGGCTCAGCACCTCCGTGTCGGGAATGTGCTCCGTCCTGCCTGCTGACAACTCCTGCTGCTCCAGCTGCTTGTGGATGCTCTCCAGCATATCCGCCAAGGGCTTCTTTGGCGATGGCCAGAACTCTTTTGGAATTTCCATGGCTTTCCACAGAGTCTCTGCTTTCTCTCTCAGAGCATCCTGGCTGTGGCTGCGGCTCTTGAGCATTTCTGTCAGATCATTTAGGGCTTGTTTGGCCACTTCTTGTCTCTGCTTTGTCTTCTCCAAGTGCTCCTTCTGCACCTCTTCAGTGGTTGTTTTGTCATCTTTTATTTTCAGGAGTTTCTGGAGTGCCTTTTTTCTCCCAGGGGTGCCGTGCTGCACACTCCAGCTTGAGGTAGTCTTTATATTCCAGATGTTGCAGGGCTTCCCTACACTCGATTCCCAGATTCTGCAACACCTTGGGCACCCAGTATCCAGCATCCAGTCCTTCCTTCTGAAATGCCTTTGCCAGCTGTGCCTTGGCATCCCCCCTCTTGCGTGTCCTCCTGCGAAGCCATGGCTGTGGAGGAAGAAAAGAGACTGTCCATAAGCTGTGTTGTCAGAGGCCCCAGCCTCCTGGCAGAGGCTCTGCAGCAGCTGCGGCCCACGGGATTGCTCCCACCCGGCTGCTGGAGCCCAGCCTGCGATGGCACAAGAGCCAGGGTCTCCTTCCCAGCACACTGGATGTGCCTGTTGCTTTCCTGTTTGCAGGATCAACCCTGAAGCTGAGTGTGTATCCCACAGACAACACAGACACACACACACAGACACACAGACACACACACACACAGACACACACAGAAACACACACAGACACACACAGACACACACACAGACACACACACAGACACACACACACAGACACACACAGAAACACACACAGACACAGACACACACAGACACACACAGACACACACAGACACACACAGACACACAGACACACACAGACACACACACACAGACACACACAGACACA
>NW_024581506.1:0-19696 GCF_017639235.1 Corvus kubaryi
TACAGTTGATGAACCACATAGGGCCAGTCAACCAGGAGAGAGGGGGGAGGATGTCCTGCTGCTGAGCCAGGAACTGGGGTGAAATACCTCTCCTTAAATTAACTTGGCTCATCAAAGAATAATAATAGTAATAATAAAAACAACAGACCCCCTCCATTCCATAGTTACCCTCCCCCGAGGTATGACCCCCCTCACTGGGCACACACTCTGTGTTCTTTTGGACTGTATCTTTCAAAGCAAAGCGAGAGAATTTTTCACCTGTCAGTAACAAAGGTATGTCTGACTTGAGTCACTCAAGCTCCACCTAAACACAAAGAAATAGTATAAAAGTAAGTCAAGAATGGGGGAAAAGCTAGGGAAGACTCCATGGAAACTGCTGGGATCAGTGAGGGGCAGAACCTGTCTTCTCCCCCCCAGTGATGCCTATTAGTAAGAATCCTACTCTATGCATGCTGAATATTTTACTGGGCATTAGAGCTTGTCTGTGCATTGCTTCAAGTACATTTCTGCAGTCAGACACTGTCACCGACAACCTTCGAACCTTAACCTGTAATGATTTCATATGAATAACGAGTGTCATTCCGTTAACTGTCGGTGTGAATCCTTGCCGGGTGCTGGCAGTTGCTGGCAGCAGAGAACACGCTCCAATAAAGGGGAAGAGCTGCTGAGGACTCTCCCTTGTACTATTGGTGTTTCCCTGACTGAGTCGAGCCACCCTACAATCTAGCAGGACAGCTCAGGGAAGGCTCCCCCAGAGATACAGACTCCTCTCTCCATTCTGTTGGCGAGAGGAGCGGGAGAGTAGTGGTTTGGTCCAAAATACTCGTTACTCACTTATTTACCTTCTGTGAGATAAGAATTAGGAGAAAGCAAAGCAGGCACAAAACTTAAAAGAATATTAAGAAGTTTATTAGCAGACCTAAAAGGAAGAAAAAAAATCAGACTACACCTTCAGAACACTTCTCCTCCCCCCACCTTTCTCCCTTCTCTCATTGACAATGTAAAAAGACAACCCTTGAGATTTTCAGTCAGTTTACCACTTCAATAATAACCTTTTTCAGTTCACTTAGGGAGAGGAGTCTCTCTTGCTCATGCTATGGAGACATCTCCACAAGGAACGGTTCTCTCATGGCTTCAATGTCACAGCACGACGGCCGCTCGGGTTGGTTCTCTGCTCGCATGTGAGAGTCCCTTCCCCCGACCTACAGCTTTCCCCACAACTGCTTTCGAGGGTCCAATCTTGAGCTACTGGGGTACCATTGTAAGGATGAGCTGTTCAGAAGCAAAGGTTCTCTTCACCCATCTCTGGGAGCACCTTCATCTCTAAGAACAGAGGCCCTCCCCCTTCCCTGGGAGCAAAGGGTCCTCATTACTTTCATCTCTAGGAATAGAGGTCTTCTCCTTCTGATTTGGAGCAAGAGTCCTCATCAATTCCATCTCTCCCTGTTCAAACTTCTCATCAAATCACAGCTGCTTCAGCATTTGCTTATTTCAGCACAGGTGCTTTTGCTCACAAGTACAGTTTGAACACTCCACCTCCCCATGCTTTCATGAAATTACAACGGGTACTCTGATGTCCATAGTCCATCACCACCATAGCTTTACAGCAGAATTTCAGCTTCTAAGCATCTCCTCTTTCTCCTCCCTCAGGGTTTCAGCTCTTCCTTCTTTACTGACTTTGGTGTCTCTATGGTGTTTTCTTCACCTTCCCTCTTCTTCAGACTCAGAAGAGGATTGATGTCTGCAGGCTTCATCTGTTCTGGAGGAAACTTACAGCACTAAAAGGGTTAATCTCACCTGGGCCCCGCAGCTGGAATTTGCTTATCGCTGTTGGTCGCATGATCTTTGCTGGGCAGCAGGGCAGTGGTCTCAGACGAGCCCTGGCCGCACCAGGGGCTGCCTGCACAGAGCAGGGCTGGGGAGGGGCCGCGGATGGAACAGGGCCGTGCCACGGCCGACCCAGCTGGACCCAGCAAGGCCCAGCCCAGCCCTGCTGGGCCGCCTGCAGGCCCCCCCCCCAGTTACCTGTCCCAAGGCTGGAAGCAAGAGAGCTTTCCCGGGGTTTGTTCATTCTTAAATATGGACCACAGAGGGATGTCAAGCTCTTTAAGTGGCTTTAAAAGTTGTCAATATTCAAACTAGGCAGTCGATAGGTTCTGTGAGGTCATAGAGGAAGCTGTAAGCACCTCTTTGCAAGAGAATCACTTTCGTAGCTCTGCTAACCCATGACAGGGAGGAAGCACTGCTTGCTTTTTTTTTGGCCAGTTTCTCAGCTCCTTTTCTCTGGAGAGAAAGACGGAGAGCTGAACTTTGTTTTCCTGGGACTTTGGTTTTTTCCCTTTCTCTCTGCTGGACTGTTTCAACATCAGAATACATCGGGAGGAATTTCCACCGAGGCCTTCACCCTGGAGGTGGTCCCAGCACGACCCATCTGCAAGGACGGGGAGAGAGAGATCTACAGAAGGACTCTGAAATTTTTGAGGGTAAGCTCAAAGCTGGTACCGAGGCTAGTTTCAACTTCAATTCTTCTAATTTATTGTCATATTCCCTGGTCCACTTTATATTGTCTCCCTCTGTCAATTTTTCATATAAAAATTTTAGTGCCTGCATATATCCTTCGGTCCATGGTCTACAATATCCCAATAATCCAAGCAGTGTTCTAACTTCCTTCTTTGAAGAAGGAGCGGGAAGAGACAAAATCCCTGCAACCCTCTCAGGATTAAGCTTTCGGCTACCTTTACTTATTAAGTGACCAAGATACTTTACTTCTGATTCTGCAAATTGTAGTTTCCCTTTTCATACCCTTAATCCTTTTTCCCCAAGAAAATGCAATAGTTTTATATTAGCCTCCCTAACTTCAGCTTCCCCTGATAATAAAAGATCATCCACATATTGGATAATTTGTATTCCAGTAGGAGTGGGGAAAGTCTGCAGTATTTCTTCGAAAGCTTGCCCAAATAGATTTGGAGGCTCAATAAATCCCTGTGGTAATTTTGTCCATCTTAGTTGCTGCTCTGTCCCAGTACTTGGACCCTCCCATTCAAAGGCAAAAATGTTTCGACTATCCTCTGCCAACAGGCAAGCCCAAAAAGCATCTTTAAGATCCACTACACTAAACCACTGATGCTGAGGTGGGACTTTACTTAAAAGGGTACAGGGGTTGGGTACCCCTGGGTAACAGGTCCAAGTTCTCTTGTTAACTTCCCGTAAGTCTTGTACTAATCTATGAGTCCCATCAGACTTTTTTACTGGGAGAATAGGGGTGTTACGAGGAGACATACGAGGTTCCAATGTCCCATCTTTTATCAATTCTTCTATTACCGGCTTTAATCCTTCTCTTCCTTTTAAGGATATGGGGTACTGACGCACACGTATGGGACATTTTTCTCTTTCAGTCGTGACCCTTATGGGATCAATATTCAATCCTCCCCTATTTCCTTCCCCAGCCCAAAATTCTTTGTTAATCTTTCCCTCATCTTCCTGGCCAAGTTTTAACACTTTAGCTGTCATCTTCTCTTCTTCCGGTATGACCCCTATTCCTAATTGTACCTGTAAGTCTCTCCCCAGTAAGTTGCAACCTGCTCCAGGACCTAACAAGACATCTCCCATCCCTATTCTGGTTTCCCCTTCAATTACTACATTTTTAATGACAGGAACTTCAAACCCTTCTCCTTTTGCTCCTGTTATCTTCACAGTGTCATTACTCACATCACACCCTCTTGGAATATTTACTACACAAGTTCTCGCTGCCCCAGTATCAACTATAAATTCTAATACCTCCTCTTGGGGGCCTACTTTTAAAGTTGCCAAAGGCTCCAGATGGTATTTATCCCCCAGAAAATAGAGCCCATGACCTCCCTATTTTTCTTCTGAGTATATCTCTTGGAATATTTTCAGGTTCTATTTTAGATGAGGCCATTCCCTCTTAGAGTGTCCTTCTTCCCCACAACAGAAACAGGCATTTTTTATTTGCTCCTGAGATTTTGATCGTGCTGGGGTTCTGTTTTTTCCCTTTTCCCTGTCTCTGAAACCTGAATGTTTGGGAGTGGTACTTGGGGGCTTCAGATTCCTCTGAAGGAGGGAGTTACTTTCTCGCATAGTGGCTGTCATGATTTTTGCTTCTGCTTTGGCTTTTTCTTCATCTCTCTGTACCTAAACCTTTTGATCTTCTCTTAATAATTCATTTAATGCCCGCTCATGCCAATCCTCTATCTTTTCCAGCTTTTTTCTAATATCTGGCCAGGCATGAGTGACAAAGTCAACTCTCAATACAGCTTGCCTGGCTATGCCCTCAGGGTCAGTTCCAGAGTATTGTTTCATATTCTTTCGGAGCCTCTCTAACCAATCAGTTGGAGTCTCCTCCTTCCCTTGTTGCCCATCAAAAGCCTTGCTGCCTCTTTTATTCCTTTGATTATCAGATTACAATAATCATTCATATGTCCTCGCCCTGCCTCTTCATTGTGGTTCCAGTTAGGAGGTGCTATTGGCATTTTCTGGTCCCCAGGTGGACCTTGTTGATTCTCTCTTTCCCAGATTCTCATTCCAGCAGCTCTAATCATCTGCCTCTACTCTTGAGAAAATATAATATTCATTATTGACTGCATTTCTTCCCAAGTGAAAATATTGGGACCTCAGAATTGGTTTAATTGTTCAGCTATACCTATGGGATCTTCTAATAACCCTTTAATTTCCTTTTTAAAATTTCTGACTTCTGAAGAGTTAAAAGGAGCATTTACAAATCCCATCCCACCTTGAACCCCTCCCATCGGCACTTCTCATAATGGGAATAAACTGATTTCTTGATCCCAACCTTTCTGTTCCTCAGTCATCACAACCTTAGAAGAAACCCTTTTCCTTTGTTTTGGAGTAGTGGCAGGAGAGGAATTACTGAGCTGTCTTTGAGTTTTAACTGAGCTTCTCCTAGTATTTTGGTATGGTGCTCCTTCACTGGGAAGGGGACTCATCGGAACTGCCAAGGCAGAAGTCGGTGGTGGAGCCGTAACCACCAAAGGGACAGAGGCAAGGTCAGCCGGCAGAAGCGGGACCATGGCAGGAGCGGGGGTGGCCGGGCACGAGAGGAGCCACGGCAGGGGCAGGGGTGGGGGCACCCAGCGCAATCGGGTCTGCAGCTGGTGCGGGAGCGCCTGGCGCAACTGGGGCTGTGGCTGGCACAGGAGCGCCTGGCTCCTGTGTATGATACGGGGGTGGCAATGCTTCCAGGGTGTCCCAACCCTTTTCTTTCTTTTCCTCTGCTTGCTCTGCCTCTGGGGTTTCTGATATTTTAAAAACTTTTAACCCCAGGGGTTCTGTGTCTCTTGTCCAACAAGAGGCATATTCTTTTTCTTCCGGATCAAACGGTTCCTTTGAATTTACAAATATATTTAAGGCTTGACAAAGCTTGGCTTCAAAGGACCCGTACCTAGGCCAATAGACATGATCGGGTCTTATTTCTTTCTTTGTCCATTCTAGCATACAATACCGAATCTTCTTTATCCTTTTCCTTTGTACAAGGGTCACTATCCCAGCTGGCTAACTTAATTCCCAGTGGACTATCTTGAGGTATATCTGCTGGCACTTTTTTACTCCCTTTTTTCCTTGAACCCAACTTACTGGTTCTTTGTCCCATCTTCCCAGGATTTTATCTATTCATCCCTGGCCCCTGTTTTCTGCTCTAACCCACCCCTCTGACAGCTTAAACACCACCCTCCCCTCACAGCACAGAAGACCTTTCCTCTTTAATAAAATAATAATATAATATAATCCACCTCCCTCCAGATAATAAAGTCAAACTTTAAATCAACCATCTATATTATGTATACTTTCATTCATTCATATTCACTCACTTTTATTTCTTTAATATGTCTCGCTCATTCTCACTCACAACAAGTCAACACAATAATAAGGTATCTTGATTTTCAAATCACTTGTTAATATTCACCCACAGGTATTATTTTTCAAATAAAACGGTAAAATCTCAAATGTTGTTAGCCAACCCCAGATTCTCTCTCTCCCACACTTCCCATCTAGAGTAATTTTTCTAGCCTGTGTGTTCCAACCCTCAATCCGGCAACATTTCTGGAATTGGGGACCCTCACTTTCATCCCCTGTTTCCTAGGGGATTGTGCTAGGAAACCCTTTTTCTGCTCTCTTTTCCTAGGGGTCCAACCGCTCCCTGAGACCCAGTCCCAGTTACCCCGGGGGGGATCTCCCACTCCTTTTATCTTTTGCTTTGTCTCCTCGCTGGCCGTTTTTCTCGCGAAAAGATAGTACCGCAGCTCTCAGAGACTCCACACTCACTTCGCAGGTCTGGGGTAACCAGCCCAAGCATCATTCACACACCAGTCAACCTCTGTATCCTCCCCCCTGAAAATACTTACAATCCTTTTTTTCTTGTCCAGGTCTTCGTGCACGAAAATTGTGGAGCTAGCTGCCATGGTTTCTTAGGGGGCCTCTTTTTCCCTTTCTTTTGCTTTATTTGTCCCTTTCTTGTCCACGGGGTGTCAACCTGCAACCACCGATTCACACCAGAAGAAATAGAGCGGGCCGCTGAACTCAGCGGGGCGTGCCTCTCCTACTCGGGATCTCCCAGGGTCTTGGAGGCGAGGTGTTAATCCCGGATGAGTGCCCAGATGTGAAAAACAAGGTTCAGTCTCCTGTTAGGATTTAAAAGTTTAATAAAGGACAATAGGGGACAAAGACAATAAAGCAAAAGTCACAGCACTGGGTGCTTTGGTGCTCAGCCAAGAACACCCCTGTTATTGTGGAGA
Organism: Corvus kubaryi; assembly: GCF_017639235.1. NCBI lineage: Eukaryota > Metazoa > Chordata > Aves > Passeriformes > Corvidae > Corvus > Corvus kubaryi. Next base: position 6,768 of record NW_024581506.1, read on the forward strand.
CACCCTTTACATACCTGTCCTATTGCATCAGCATAATGCATATTCATAATCAATTATGCATATTCAAACTTTTACCAAAACTAGTTTACATGTTCCAGGAGCTGTTTAGCATGGCGCCTCCTTGGGTCCACCTTTTTAGAGCACACACATCTCTTGGCTGTGGTTTTAGTCAGTTTTTATTATCACCTCCAGAGGGGGCTTTGGTCCATGGTTTCCGCAGATGGTAGTTGCTGATAGTTGGCATGTCAGTAGCAGGGGTCTTCAACACACGGTGGTTGGATGTTATCCAACCAAGCAGACAGTTCAATTACCACAAGCATAACTACATTAGCTATTTTACTATTATGTCTAAGTTTAGTTAATGACAGAAATAAAGGCATAAGTTATTGTTATAAAACTACATCTTTAAAACAAAGCTACTTTAACATTATACATATAGCGTCCATTTTAATGTTTGTAGAAAGCCAATATTATAATGTGTATCTATCACACTACCACTGCCTCCCTTGGCACCTGCCACTCCCACTGGTTTCCCTGGATGTTGTTGTGGTTTGGGGCTTCCTGCCCTCTCTGCTGTCCCTGCAGACAGTGAAGCTGCTCCTGGAGCAGAGACCCTGAAAGGAGCAGAGCCTCTGCTGCCACACGCCCTCCCCCAGGGCCACCCCGCTGTCCCCTGCCTGTCTGCCCCACACAGAGCTCCAGTCACCCCCAGCTGGGGCTGCCCTGAACACAAAGGAGGCACAGAGCAGCACGGTCCAAATCAACTCCTTTATTAGCAGAGCCTGCAGGGGATGAGGCTGAAGCAGCCCTTCAGCAGCTCTCCAGGAGGGCTTGGCGCTCGCATTGCCAGCGGCATTGCAGCACCTGCACAGCCAAACTGCCCACACGTCCCTGGGGCAGTGCCAGATGGTGCCACCTTCTCCAGGGCACGGCTCCGGTGCCACCAGCCTGCCTGGACAGCACCAGCACTGCCCCGAGGGCCGCTGCGGAAGGTGCTGGCAGATGGGATTCTCCACATGGGGCATTCCAAAGGCTTTTGCTCAGCAGCGAGGCCAAGGGCAGGAGCAGCTCCTGCCAGGGCTGAGGGCTGAAGGGAAGGGTAGCAGCTCCAGGCAGCTGAGCAGGAGCGGCTGCCCTGGACAGAGACGGAGCACCTCCGAGCCAGGGAGTGGAAGCACTGCCTGAGCCATGGGGCTGTCGTGCCCCTGCTTTCCTGAGCCCAGAGACACAACAGCTCCTGCTGGGAGAACGGCCTCAGCTGATGCAGGAGGCTGCAATGAGGGAGGCAAGGATGATGCCCAAAAGCCAAGCAGCCCAGCTTGCAGCCAGCGTGGAGCTGCCCTCAGGCCTCACAGCCCTTTCTCCAAGCAGGACACCTCCTTGCTGCAGGAAAACTGCCTTTGGGGCAGTCCCTTCCTGTCTCACAGCAGCGGATCCAAGGGGGGCTTTGAGCACTGCCTTGCCCTTGCCCTGGCCTGCCGACTTCGGGTGGGGGAAGCCATGCAGACAGTCAATGTGATTGGTAGAGCAAACTTCATTTATTAGCAATACAGAGGCACTTATATAGTATTGAGTACAAGCTTATCAGTTCTTGATTGGTTTAAGCTTACAAAAGCGCATTCTTACTTCTACATAATTGGGTTAGATAAAAGACTACATTTGGCAAGCTTTATGTTTTGTCTTGAGAGATCAAAAACCTTCCTCCCTTCTCATGGTCAGTATATCTTATCAGCACAGGACTGTACCTCCTTAAAACTCCCTTTTTGTTGCCCCGGCCTGTTTCTCACACAGGCATTTCTCATGGAGGCTTTTTCTCATGCAGGCCTTTGCTTGAAGGCCTTTGCTTTGTACAGTTCTGTTATTGATTTGGTTTTATCAATAATCCATGTCCCTGATCCTCTAACCATTTTGCAACAATTCCCCTTTTTTCTTTTTGTAAAGGCAATATTTGATTGGCTACAGATGTAGTAACTTTGTATATCATCTTTTGCAAGCATTGGCATAGGCAAGGTAAGCACACTATTATTAATAATATTAGTAGTCTTACAGTAATCAAATGCTGCACAAGTGAAACTAGCCATGGTCTTAAACTTAGTGACTTTAACCATCTTTCTAAGCTGAGACGGTCTTCTTTCTGTAATTGTGTGGTTAATTAATGTAACTCACTTATCTGCTTGTAAATTAGGACAGAGTGGTCAGAAAGATTCATACAGCACGTACCTTAGAACTCTTCACAGCCGTGGCTGTGAGCTAGTAGTAGAAAATTAATTGCTACTTAATTTTGTAATATTGTATGTCTAACACTAGTAACATCTACGCTTAACTCATCAAGCATTTGCAAAGTTATGTTTAACTTATCCCTCTCCCAGCAAGCAAGTTTATGCAGAATAGCGTGAGCCCTGGCTGCTGAAGCACAAGTAAAAATATAGATGCTAGCCAAATTCACTGCCTTTACTCGATCTAAATGGGCAGACAGCTGATTGAAAATGTCCACTAATGCTCTTGTCTCAAGACAGTCAAAAAACAACTTTTCACTCTACTTCTGTGTTTGGTGTTATACCCAAAAATTTATGTAACTCTCCTTTTTAGTTTTGCCTTTGGAGAGGGTTCCCCGACACCCACCACAAGTCACTAGCAACCACCCAGGGCAGCTGTTACATTCGCCCAGGGTCTCGCTATTTCTCCTGCTACGGAGAGTGGTGGATCTGGCAAGTCCTCAGCTCCTTCACTCAGCCACGTCTGCAGCCTGTCCCAAGGCTTCTCAGGACGGAGGTCCCAGAGTTCCAGCTGTTGAAGCAGTGGCGTCACTTTCCTCAGGAGCTGATGCTGACCGCGCCTTCTCGCTTCGGGGTCCTGTATGCGTAGCATGGCACCACTTGCTGGGCACCCCTCTGGTCAGTGCTGTGGCGATGACTTGTCCCTGTTGTTGCAGGACATTCTGCAGTGTTGCAGTAAAGGCAGTTGTTTGAGATGACTGTTCTGAACGCCAGCACGTACGAGCATCTCGTCTACACCTGCTCCTTAGGGCAGCATAGCAAGAATTGTCTTAGCTTGCCTATTAGTATTTTCAAAGGCAAGTATTTGGAACATTTGCTCTTGGAGCTCTTCAGAGAGCTCAGTTGCATCCTTTAAGGCTGCTGACAACAAGGCTTTGTGGGCAAAAGTCTGTAACAACTGATGAATGACTACAGGCATGGTCAGCTGTGTTACTGTTGCCCCGTAAGCTCCGCTGCCAGTTAGCATGTCAGCTTGGAATGCATACAGTGGGTCTTGTGTGTCACTTTGATGTTTGCTAGCTTCTTCTTGTGCTAGCTGTTTCCACATTCGTTCCCAGAGCAGGAACTGTGAAGGGGTTAATAACAATTGTGCGATGCTGATGCAATCATTCAGACACAGAACATCTGCTGTAAAGATAGACTGCAGAATGCTTCGTGTAAATAAGTCAGCAAGCTTTTTGATTACTTCTTGCATCATTTCTTGGTGCTTCTCCCCCTCCCGAGGCTGACCCCCGGCAGCCCCGGCCGGCTCCGGCTCTGCAGGCGATGAAACCACAGAAGCTGCTTTGCATCCGGACGTTCCGCTGTTCGGCGGGGGGGGTTGCTCTCTGCCGCTTTCAGCTGGGCTTTAGGACCGCTCCGTTGCTCTGCCGCTTTCAGTCGGACACCAGGACTGCCTGTGTCTCCTTGGCCCGCCTGCGCCCCGCCCCTGGATCGGGCGGCTCTGCTTCTGCATTTGCGGCCATTTCTCTCTCAGACGTCGGAAGGGTAACTTCCTGCCCTGCTGAGTTCAGCAGCTCCTGCAGTGAGCGGACGGGTGCTGCTGTGCTTTTAATCGGTTTTCTCGCGGCCAGCCCGAAGGACCGTGCTACCCCGGACTCGGCTCCGGTCTCTGCCCGCCGCTCCATAAGGCCCCCGTCTGTTCCTTTCCCGGAGCTGCCACACCCAGTGCTGACACTCTCTAAAGCCTCTATGGCAGCTGTGGCCACTGCCCTCTCTGTTTTCATCTCTGTGAGAGTGCCAGTTACTGCTCTCCAGATTAACCCAAGAGCTTTTGCTTCTTTAGCTTTCATTTTAAACCATCTTGGATCAGCTAGTTCCTTACAAAGGTTTACTTCTTTAACTCCCCGCTTTTCTAAAAAGCGTAAAAATAAATCAAGGGTCACCTCTGTTTCCATATTTGCGTCCTACCGCATCTGCGTCTTACTGCAATCCCTGTCGACAGGATTTGTGCAGCCTTTTCCCAGGTTTGCCCTTGTCAGCCAATACGGCGGACCCCTGTGTCAGGTCAGTCCAGGCACAGATCAGACGCTTGCCTGCAGCTGCTGATCTTCTGCCCTCCAATTGCTGCTTATCGGTGCCACGTCGGTCCCCCACCTTAGTCAAGAAAACGAAGTCCCAGTCCCTGTTCGGGCGCCAAATGCTGACTTCGGGTGGGGGAAGCCATGCAGACAATCAATGTGATTGGTAGAGCAAGCTTTGTTTATTAGCAATACAGAGGCACTTATATAGTATTGAGTACAAGCTTATCAGTTCTTGATTGGTTTAAGCTTACAAAAGCGCATTCTTACTTCTACATAATTGGGTTAGATAAAAGACTACATTTGGCAAGCTTTATGTTTTGTCTTGAGAGATCAAAAGTCTTCCTCCCTTCTTTCTCATGGTCAGTATATCTTTTCAGCAGAGGACTGTACCTCCTTAAAACTCCCTTTTTGTTTCTCAGGCCTGTTTCTCACGCAGGCATTTCTCATGGAGGCTTTTTCTCATGCAGGCCTTTGCTTGAAGGCCTTTGCTTTGTACAGTTCTGTTATTGATTTGGTTTTATCAATAATCCATGTCCCTGATCCTCTAACCATTTTGCAACACTGGCCCTTGGGATCAGGCTTGGCCACAAGGCCGATTGACCCAGGGAAGGAGTTTGGTTTGACTCTAGGACAATGCAGAGGGAAGTGTTTATGGCAAGGAGGCAAAAGCATTCTGGCTTTATCATGAAGCGAGGGAGTTGCTGAGCGATGGCTGCAGTAACACACCTTATTTCACCAAATTTGGGAGCAATTAGATACCATTGGCTGCGTATGGCTTGAGAGTGTCATTGTTGTAACTGCATTTTTGTGGAGAGCCTGGTACAAAGTTCTTCTAAACTGCAAAGCCGTTGTGGTTCTTCCTTCCCATGGACGTGGCCTAACTCTTGTCCAGCTCGGACAGTGCTTCCTGCTTGGTAACTCTCTGCCACGCCTCAGGGATTTCTCCTTTGCCCTGAAATTTCCCATTGTACAAAGCTTCCAGCTGTGTCCTGAAATGAGACACAAACCATTTCCAGTACGCCTGCATGGATGGATCAGGAAGAATGTTCCATGTGGAGAAACGGGGTCCTGCATCCCGGTATCTCTTGTAGGTTATCCATTCACTGTCACCCACTCTGAATAAGGAGTCACTTGAAACAAGGCTGGAACAAATATCAATGACCAGGTGGTCCGTCTCATTCCACTTGGTTCCCACCAAAGCTCGTGGGCGATGGAAGACCAGCTGATGGTCTCCATCGTGATTCCGCATGGTGTTTGTGCAAACAGCCCCACAGAAGGGACACTGCTCCCAGCACCCCGAGAAATGCTCTGCCAGGATGGTGTGAGGCTGCCTTGCAAACGAGCTCATATCGGCATCAGCAAATTCTTTCCTGAGCCTGTCCCTCAGGTCATCCAGAGCTTCTGCCATGACACTGCTCAGGAACTCAATGTCTGTGACCTCCTGGTGCTCAATGCCCTTCAGGTCACTTCTGGGCAAGTTGATCACCTCTGTCAGTTCCCTGCAAAATTCATCCAGCCAAAGAGAGACTTTGTCTTCTCTGTCTTTTCTGTCATTGACAATTTTGGTTGAGAAGGAAACAGCTTTCAGGATGTTTCCATAGAGAAGATTAAGGGAGGAATCTAAAAACTTTTCCAGACTTCTGCTCCCATGTGAACAGTAACTCTGAACTCGTTTTCCAAGGTATCTCCGAAAAAACTCATCTGGACACTTAAGGTAACATTTGAAATACTCAAAATTTTCTTGTTCTGCCAGGTATCTCAGGATGGAGACTTCCAGATTGGCTCTGTTGCCCTGGAAATCTGGGAATTTGCCCTGCATGTCCTCAGCAATGGCTTTAGCTGTCCTCTCATAGACCGCCCGGTGAAGAGCTGGTTCAATCTTGTCACAAAGGAAAACAGCAAAAGTTGTGATAGAAGTGGCTCCTTGGCAGGAAATCTGGAAACATTGGAAGAAATTCTCTCTTGCTGTTCAGGTACACGACTGGGTCATTTGCCTTTTGGAACGCTTCATGCATGCCTTTAAACCTTTCTGCTGCCATTCTGCACAGATACAGAGACAAATCTATGCTGTACTCTCTGTTAAAAGTACATTTTGCATTGCTGGGGATGGAGTTCACACCTTCCTGTACTTCATTGAGTATTTCATGAATAAAATTTCGACTGTAATCCCGTTTCTCCTGTTCCTTCTTATCAATGTTTGCTCTCACACACGCTATGATGCTGTCTGTGATGTGCTGCAAGTTGATCACATCAGCATTGGAAACCCTCCTAGTAATGACACCAAAATGCTTTTTTTTCATGACGTGTTTCTCCATGTCAAAAGAAAATCCTCTGCCTTTGGGAAATGATGTGATCCTGGCATGTAAACCCGGTTCCTTAAAGTGCTCTAGAAGGACATCTTCGATTTCTGCATCGATATCCACCTGTTCCAGGGGAGGAGCAACACAGGAAACTTCAGCAATCCAATTGTTCCAGACAAAAATAAAGTTGTCTCTCAGTTCTCTCTCACTGAGGCTCTTCCCTTTCAGAGTCACAGCCAACTCCTTACTCTTTCTCAGGAGCTCGGCTTCATATTGCACCTTCCTTGCATCCAGTTTACTCTGCTCCTTCTGTAGCTCAATAAGATTCTCACATTTCTTTTTTGTTTCAAGAAGAAGAGCCTCTTTTAGTTCTTTCAGCTTCAGCTCTGTGTTTGATTTCCACTGGACCAGTGTCTCACAGTCTTTGTCCTCCCTGAAATACTTTTCCACTTCTTTCTCAATGGCATCACTTGTCTCTTGCACCTGCCCTTCAAGGTATTCTCTGGTGACGTTCTGCAAGTTCCCATTCCGAATTTTGTTGTCCAGTCTCATCTGCATGCCTAAGACGTGACTCCTCAGCCTCCAGGTCCACTGACTAAAGGCGCTTTCCAGTTTCCTGTACGCGGCAATCTCCAGGGAATTCTTGAAGCTGAAAACAAAGTTTTCATTCAGCAACGCATTCCAGAGGTCACCAATACGAACTTTCAGGCTCGAGAGCCTCAAAATGCTGCGCTGCGACTGCTTCTGGGCAGCCTGGAGGATTTTGCTCTTTAGTTGCTGGACGTTCTGGCTGTAGGTGGGGTTGGGTGGTGCCATCGGGGGGTTTCCTTCCCACAGCTGAGCAAAGTAGTGAATGTGGGTGTTCACATCAAAGCCGATGACATCGCTGAAGGAGGAGATGTCACAGAATTCCTGCTGGGCAGCTACCACAGTCATTTTATCCAGCTTTTCCTGCAAACGCCTTTGTCCTTCCATGTTCTGCTCCTTGGCAGTTGCTTCTCCCACGTTTTGGTGGACAAAGAGGCAGCTTGGGGAAAGATTGACTTTCTTCATCCTCAGGAAAGCCTGCACAGCAATCTGGAGAACATCTTGCATTTCTGATGGATTTTCTCCAAAGATATTGATCACAGTCAAGTTGCCAATGCCAATGACAAAGGTGGCCAGCTCGTTGTCATGGTTCAGGGAGTGTTTATTGGCCATCTCCATGGCACGAAGTCCCTCTGTGTCCACCACCAGCACAAAATCAAAGCCCAAGTCTTGCTGCAGCTCCTCGCCCACTGGGATGAGCTGCATAAAGGCTCCGCGGGTGCATCTCCCCGCGCTGACGTTGAACTGCAGACCAAACATGGCATTCAGCAGGGTGGACTTGCCTGTGCTCTGGATGCCGAGCACGGAGAGCACAAACACTCGTTTGTCCCCCAGCCTCTCAATTAAGCTGTCAAAGATTGCTCCCACCCAGCGCAAGGGCAGGTAAGAAGCATCCCCATCCATCAGCTCCACAGGATACCCCGAAACCATCAGATCTGCTGCAATCTCCGGCAGTTTGACAAAACTCTCATTCTTGGAGTTCATTACTTCCAGAGCTTCATAAATCTGCCCCACCTCTCTCAAGAGGTGCTCCAGGCCAATGGATGAATGGTTGATTTCATCAGAGAGTGCATCCAGCCGACTCTGCAGCTGAGCTTCCATGCTGGGTTTTTTCTTGCTTTTCTTTCTTGCCAGGACTTCAGACCATAACTCGTGATAGTCTCTCCTCAGTTCTTCAAGGCGACCGCAGGACAGCTCATCCATAAAGACCTTCATCCAGTGCAAGAAGTATTTCTTGGTATCTGCTGGCTGGGCCTGGAGAAAGCCAAGGAACGATTTCACCAGTGGATTCGGGGAGTCAGCTTGTTCAAGTTGCTTTCTTCTTAGTGCTTTCTTCTCATATTCGATTTGGCTGCGATGATGCTCAATGCTCTTGTTTCCCTTCTCCTGTAAGCGAGTGAGCTCTTTGTCCTTTTTGCACCACTGGTACCACAGTTTTCCTTGAAGGGGCAGGAGCTGGGATTTGATCTCAGACAGCTTCTCTTTCTTCAGAAGCTCCACCAGCTTCTTTGCCTTTGCTTTGGCTGTCAAACATGCAGGTTGATCTGCATCCACTATGAATCTGTGCTGGCGCGCTTTGTCCAGACAGGCCTCCAGGCTGAAACGTGGATGAGACCTTTCCAGGAGAGTCTGGATTGTTTCAGTCAGCTGGACGGCCAGTTCTGCTTCGTTTCTGTTCTTGATCCCTATTTTTATGTTTTTGCTGGCTTGTCCAGCTGCAACATTCTCTTTTTCCGTGAGAAGACAAACCAAAGGCCTTTGTGACTGCCACAAGCCCTGCAAAAGCTTTTTCCCCCTGTTGTCCATGTGCTCTGAATCGGATATGAGAGCCACGTTGACAGCAGATATCTCCTGCAGGAACTGCAGCTGTGCTCCATGATCCCTGGCATCTCCATGCAGGTTACAGAAAGCCACGCAGCACTCAAAGGTGTCATCAGGGCTTCCACGGGGGCAGTACCAGGTGATCTCCACCACCCCTTCCATCAGCAAACGCTCTCTGGTGCTGCCTCTGCAGTGGCGGTGGAAGAAAGTGTCGTGTTTGCGTTTGCTCAGCAGAGCGTTCAGGAGCTGAGACTTGGAAGAGGAGGCCGAGCTGCCAATGCGGATGAAGGACACAATGGGTGTCTGTGCCTGAAAGATGAGTTTGTTGTTGTAACTCTTTGTTCCGGCCTGCTTTCCTGACTTGTCTGCCTCTTTCCAGCTCCTTTGGATTTGGCTGAGGGCGTAGAGCGGGAACTCGATCTGTGAAGTGCACGGGTTGGGCACCAGCAGAGGCAGCGCCAGTTGGCAGAACGCCAGCTTGGTTGCAAGGGACTGTCTCAGGAAGTCATCAGCACAATGGAAAATGGCCATCTGCAGGTCCATGGGGTGCACACGGCTGTCCCTGCTTCCAGGTTCAGGGACTGCTTCCTTCAAATCATCAAGAAAGTTTTCAAAGGAGTCTGAAGGTTCGTCCTCTTGCTCTGTCATTTGTGGCACGGGTGCAAGTCCTGTATTGTTCTTATTCCTGCAAGTCAGGTACCTCACCTGGTAATCCACTGTGAGCAGCTTTTGCAAGAAGTAAAATGGCAGTTCCTTGTCCTTGCTGGGCTGGCTGTCCTGCAGAGATGTCTTGCAGATGGTGCGGAAATTTCCCATCCCCATTTTTCTTGGATAGTGACTTTTGAGTCCAAGGCGCTTGAGCAACTGGAGGAATTCCTGGTTTGCAATGGCTTCATTTGCTTGGGATTCGCTGCCGTCTGACTTGGACTGGGACTGACTGGGGGGCTCAGGTGTTGGAAAAGTGTCTTCCATGTCTCTGAGTATGTTCTGCATCCTCTGTTCATCCCATTTCTCATCCAAACACCCTCTGATCAAGGAATGCAAGTCCTGTTCCAGCCTCTCCCAGTCTTTGCCTCCACTGTGCTTTTGGAGGAGATTCTTGATCCGTGTGGACCACAAGCCTTGCATGTGATCTTCCATGAAAACTAAACGCTCCCTCTTCTGCTCAGGGGACAGCTCTTGACTTTCGGGTGTCACACTCAGACCCGTCAGCAGAAGGGAGGCCTCAGCTCTGTCGGCATCTTGCTCCTTCAGGTTCACGTACTCCTCACGTGCCGCTCCCATTTTCTTGGCCATGTACTGAATTTCTGGGTGTCCAAGGAGGTGTGGAAAAGTGCTGCTTTCCACGTCGTACCCTGTGCTGGTCGCAATCAAGAGCACCAACAGTTCCATGCCCTTCTCAGCCCGTTCCTGGAGAGACTGGAGCAAGGAATAAATGGCGAGGCTGGTGGTCAGGGTGGCTTCTATCTTTGCTTCATGAACAGCAGAAGCAGAGCTTCCTGGTGCATAGGTGACAGCATGGATGTGCTCCCTCATTTGCTGCAGTGTTTTGATGAGCTCTTCCAGCTCAGAGACTTTGGGAGGTCTGGGAAGCTGCTGCTCAGTCTGGAAGATCCATTGCATAATGAAGGAAGCCTCAGGGAAGTCCTTGACAGAGTAGATATGAGGATCCAGGAGGCTCCTCAACACTACCTTGATCGAGGTGGTGTTTTCTGGAGGTGACTCCTGGCAACTGCGCACGGTGTTCCCCAGGAAGTCCTGCAGGCCTTTGTCCGACAGGCACACATTGATCCACACACTGGGGTTCTTGGTTTTTGCATGCAGATCCTCTTTTAGATCCATCAGCATGAGCAGCTTCCTTTCATCCACCGTCACCTCCCAGCTCTTCACAGTGGCCATGAAATCTCTGGCCTCTTGCACTGCACTGTCCAGTTCCTCTCCAAAAATGGTGCCGACGCTCTGATTTGTCAGCGCTTTGTACGCAGCCCTGAGGGCTCTGCTCATCTGACTGACGGACTTAAAATCCCTGCTGTGATTGCACCGGATAACATCCCACACTGGGATCAGCTCAAAGCCGCGGTCGATAACGCACCACGTTGTGTTATCAGACACGAGCCCCGTTTTCCACTGAGGAAGAGAAGCTGTGTCTGGTGGGCCCCCTGTGTTGACCACGTAGAGCTGAATCGCTGTGTGGGAACTCTCTCCGGCTCTTCCCTGGATGGAAGCCTTGGAGCTGCTTTTGGAAACATCCAGGGTCCCTCCTACACTGGCCCCGAAGCCACCCCAGCTGGCCCTGACAAAGTTGTTCAGAGCTTCAGAGGTTTGTCGCTTCATCTCTTCCCGCTGCTCGGCTCGGAATCCTTCTGTAGACGCCTTCCACCAGAATATCCCCCCAAAGTGGAGGGGACCCTGGTTTATGTGGGACCCAAACCTGTTGAAGAAGTTCTCACACATCTTCAGCAGGGTGGGGCTGTCTTCTTCCTCAGTGAAGCTCAAAAGCTGCTCCATGTCTTGCAGCTCCTGCAGAGCCGCATCCGAGAGGCGAAGCTGATGCCTTTGGAAGTAGCAGGAAGCCAGAGGGATGTACTGGTACTTGGTGGTGCAAAAGTAGCTCTGCTCAGAGTGGGACTGGTGGATGTTCTGTGACTGTGAGGAGCTGCTGTGATCTACACCCGATTCCAGACAAACCACCCAGAATGCGGCTTTGGCAGAAACGCTGATGCTGAACCCCAGCTGCTCCATGGACTTGGTGAAATTGGATTCTGCCGCAGAGGAGGAGAACTCCTTCCTCTCAAGCAGCGATCCTTGCTCCGGACCAGAGAGCTGGAATCCCTCAGGAACCCTGAGGAGCTGCTCTCGCTTTGCCAGCACATCTTCAGGTCTGCTGGTTCTGTAGATGCCCTGCAGGGCCAGTCCCCCTGACGCGCGGCTCAGCACCTCCGTGTCGGGGATGTGCTCCGTCCTGCCTGCTGACAACTCCTGCTGCTCCAGCTGCTTGTGGATGCTCTCCAGCATATCCGCCAAGGGCTTCTTTGGCGATGGCCAGAACTCTTTTGGAATTTCCATGGCTTTCCACAGAGTCTCTGCTTTCTCTCTCAGAGCATCCTGGCTGTGGCTGCGGCTCTTGAGCATTTCTGTCAGATCATTTAGGGCTTGTTTGGCCACTTCTTGTCTCTGCTTTGTCTTCTCCAAGTGCTCCTTCTGCACCTCTTCAGTGGTTGTTTTGTCATCTTTTATTTTCAGGAGTTTCTGGAGTGCCTTTTTCTCCCAGGGGTGCCGTGCTGCACACTCCAGCTTGAGGTAGTCTTTATATTCCAGATGTTGCAGGGCTTCTCTACACTCGATTCCCAGATTCTGCAACACCTTGGGCACCCAGTATCCAGCATCCAGTCCTTCCTTCTGAAATGCCTTTGCCAGCTGTGCCTTGGCATCCCCCTCTTGCGTGTCCTCCTGCGAAGCCATGGCTGTGGAGGAAGAAAAGAGACTGTCCCTAAGCTGTGTTGTCAGAGGCCCCAGCCTCCTGGCAGAGGCTCTGCAGCAGCTGCGGCCCTGGGGATTGCTCCCACCCGGCTGCTGGAGCCCAGCCTGCGATGGCACAAGAGCCAGGGTCTCCTTCCCAGCACACTGGATGTGCCTGTTGCTTTCCTGTTTGCAGGATCAACCCTGAAGCTGAGTGTGTATCCCACAGACAACACAGACACACACACACAGACACACAGACACACACACACACAGACACACACAGAAACACACACAGACACACACAGACACACACACAGACACACACACAGACACACACACACAGACACACACAGAAACACACACAGACACAGACACACACAGACACACACAGACACACACAGACACACACAGACACACAGACACACACAGACACACACACACAGACACACACAGACACA
>NW_024581507.1:0-10126 GCF_017639235.1 Corvus kubaryi
CCTCGTGGTTTGTACTAGGAAACTCTTGACTCCCCTCCTTCAAGGAGCCCAATCCCTCCAGTGAAACCCCATCCCAGTTAAACCGGGGCTTCTCTCACTCCTTTTGTCTCTTGCTTCGCCTCTTCACTGACTGCTTCCTTTGTGGGAGAGCAGAACTGCAGCCTCAGAGGCTCCACACTCGCTTCGCAGGTCTGGGGGTAACCAGCCCGCGCCTCATGCACATACTTTCATCCCCCGTATCCGCTTCCCCCCCCCAAAAAAGAGGAAAGAAAAAATACTCACCTTTCTCTGAGTCTTCGTGCACAAGATTTTACCTGTTTAACTGCCGAGGTATCTTAGGGAGCTTTTTCTTTCCTTTCTTTTTGCTTTGTCTCCTCTCTTGTCCTCCGGGTGTTTGACTGCAAACCCCCCTGACCCCACGGGGAAGCACAAAGCGAGGCCGCCAAAAGCGGGCAGGGCAGCCCCCCCCCACTCTGGGTTCCCCGGGAGACCTCAGAGGTGAGGCCTTTTCCCCGTATGGGCCACCAAATTGTGAAAAACAAGGGTCACTCTTTGTAAAATTTGAAGGGAAGTTTAATAAAAGGGACAATTAGGAGACAATAGCAAAAAGGGTGTTACGGCCGGGTGCTTTGGCAGAGAGCCAAAGGCACACCTTTACATCCAAAAGATCGTCTTTAAAAGTACATCTCTTATTGCATATTCATCACAATCATGCATGATTCATAAATTCTTCGAAGTTTCTGTGTATCATTCCATCAGCCTTATCTTCCTCCTTGGCTCCACTCCTCCCTGCTCCCTCCATAAATTCTCTCTCTGGTTTCAGGTTTTCTTCTTCTCTGATAAGATACTCCAGGAATGTGAAGGCTTTCTCTGCCTATCTTTTCTAAATTGACTACATAAACAATAGACATTCTATGTCATGTATTACATTACAGAACCTAGGTAAAGTTTTTCTAACATTATGTAACATGCGAAAAGCCAACATCACAATACGTTTATAACAATTAGTAACAGTTCTAGAGAACTAATCGTTTCTTCTGTTACTTCACTCCCCATAAGTTCCTAGCCTTGTCTACAGGCAGATTCACACGGTCTGTTTGTAAAGACTCATCCATCTCATTCCTTTTAATCCCTCCTCTTTTTAGTTGATCTGTATTTGTCTTTACAAACCTTAATTACCATTGATTTAATTTTTCCTTCTTGAGTCTTCTTGGCTTTTGCTATTATTTGCAGTGACATCCTTTTCTGTCCTTTTGTAGTCCTTTCTGGATCAGGTAGGCATGGCTGCTAGCGGCATCCCCTTGACCACCTGCTGAAAGAGCTGCACCCAGCATGGTGTCACGCATGGTCAAAAGATTAGAGTTGCTATAGCATATAAGAGGAGAAATGGTCTTCATTTAGCCCATAGCTGGCCAGTTAACCATGAAAACATGTCCCATTACCATCCTTTCAACATTTGGACAGGTCCATGAGCTGACGTTATTTCCTTTGTTATTTGTTTGACCACATTTCCGCTGTCATCTGCTTGCAAACAGCAGCTCGAGTCATTTAATTTCCCACAAACTCCTCCTTCTTCTGCTAACAGATAATCTAATACCATCCAATGTTGAAATACCGCTTTCCTCATTGAAGTGGGTTGGTCAGCAGAAGGTCAAGAGCTGTGGCTGGCTGGTTGGTTATTATTTCTGAGACAGCTTGTAACCTAATTATCTCATTGAAATGATAAATGGGTTCCCAGGCATCTGGGATTAATTCCTTAGGTTTCCAAGTGGCTGGTCCATCGTGTTGTGTAACTCGTTCTGGTGGCCATTCATCTTTTCCCCGTTTTTGGGTGCTCCCTGCAGCCAGGGCTGCATCAGCTGACTGCTTTTCTCTAATTAAATCATCCCAGGTTTTGATTCCTAAGTGATTTCCCTGACCTTGTGGTAGCAAAAAGAACAACGGTCTAATATACCCCATATACCATATCCCTGACCAGTTTGGAGGTAACGTGAGCTAAGCATGTTGGCCACAAACCCAATAATGTTCTTTCAAAGCCCATGTTCCGTTAGCAAAGGGGCCTTTGTTGGGGTTTTGGGAGTTCCCCTTCTGTTTTCCCTCTTGAGGAATTTTCCCCATATATGTTGCTGGGGCAACAAATTGCTGGGTATCTGGGGAGGACAAAGGACCTAGCCAGTGAGGGTGTGGTCCAACAGGCTACTCTCTTTCAACTGGGTGTGCGGGCGGTGGGTGCTCAGCATTGAGATGGAGAGAGAGGCTGCTGCCATCTCATCAGCACTGCAGGCTTTCTGCTTTCAGCTGCCTTCTTTCTACTGGAGAAACCCCAGGATTCCCAAACTTGCCTTTCTCTGCCCCTGCCGCTGCATTTGAACCTTTGCTGCTCTGTAGCCCTACACGTCCTGCCTGCTGCGGTTCCCACCGCAGCTCCTGAGTTCGATACATCTCGTCTGCCACCCAGGATCTGTGCTTATCCCTGCCATTCCAGACTGCCATTCCAGCCTGCTGTTCCCGAGCATCCAGCCGGACACCGGGATCGGCTGCCCAGCAGTTTGTGAAGCCTTTGTTCCATCCCTTCCCAGGATCCCCGGGCACCGGTGCCGCGTGCTCCCCGAGCTCGCTCCGGAGCGCCCCCTGCAGCCGCGGGGGAACCATCGCACCTGCCCTGCTCACCGGGAGCCGCCAGCGCCCCTGCCGGCTGCGAGTGGAACTGCACCCGAGGGGAAAGGGCCCGACAGCCGAGAAGGCTGGCACTGGGTTTGTGTTTGCTGTTACTGCCATAGTTATTGTTGTTTGTTTGACTGGTTATACACATATAGATACATAATAGTAAAGAACTGTTATTCCTATTTCCCATATCTTTGCCTAAAAGCCCCTTGATTTCAAAATTATAATAACTTGGAGAGAAGGGGGTTGCATTTTCTTTTCCATTTCAAGGGAGAATCCTGCCTTCCTTGATAGACACCTGTCTTTCAAATCAAGACAGGCCTTCCTGCCCTTGGTCATCAATTGGTGGGTCAAAATACAGAGGGATTCCTGGGCCTAACGGTCCTCCAACAATAGTTGTTACACCATAAGGGTCACAGTATTTGCATTTCCAAGCTCCCACACAGGGTTCCCATCTACGTTTACATCTGCAAGTTGCTTGGTTGGATTTGGAGCAGAACTCACTAAAAGGCTTTGAGTTCCAATCTGGTGTTGCCATTTCCACTGATAATCACAAACAATGTGTGTTATACTTGTGGAATTTTCTCGGGGACAGCTTAAAAATAGGGTGGTCAAAAAAATCCCTTGTCCCTCCCCATTGCTTTACAGGCTTCCAAATATTTTTGGTAAGTGTGGTAAGAACACCTTATGCAGCTACCATTAGTGAGCTGAACAGCTATTTGATTGCATTTGTCTTGATATTTGGAACAATTGTAAGGAGGGCAATTGGAGGGCCAAACCCAATTGTTTAAACCCAGAGGGAAAGTCAATTGACAAATGCCTTTTCCTACATAGACACACCCTGTCCTGTTTAGGCAATAAGTGCCTGTTGGAGAAGAATGAAGTGGCCATGGACTTCCTTCTTTGGCCCCAAATCCCATCCCATTGTGGCCCTCACATTGACCCACCATTTAGGTTCAGCTGGGCTAGCCAACCATGGCCACTCTTCAGATCCTCCTGGCCCTCCACAGAGCCAGCAATTGCTAAGGTTAAAAACTTTTGCTACTTCTTCTCCTAAGGCTGCAAATTGATTCTCCCACTCCTGGCCTAAACTTAGCTGACCATATAAAAGTAGAACTAGTAAGGAAAATATTTTAATAATGTGATCTAATTAGCTAGTCTAATTTTCCCATTGTCTTCTGCACCACCTGTGGCAATTGAAGACACAGAAACCACTTAACATATTAGCCCCCCAGTGAGTGGAGATTCTAGAGGAG
This sequence comes from Corvus kubaryi, assembly GCF_017639235.1. Lineage (NCBI taxonomy): Eukaryota > Metazoa > Chordata > Aves > Passeriformes > Corvidae > Corvus > Corvus kubaryi. The sequence goes on from NW_024581507.1 coordinate 3,921, forward strand.
GGATGCCCATAGAGACTATTTCAGCAGATGGTCTGTGGGTCGGCACGCAGGGCTTCCTCTGATGTCGAAGCACTGGCTACTGCTCCGGCCCACTCCTGCAGAGTGTCAGTCACGGCCTCCCGGCCTTCTCCTCCAGCTGAGATGTGCAAATCTCTGAGGCTTCAGAGACCTTGACCCGAGAGTGACGGGTCCACCTGTGTTCAGCTGTCTTGATGGCTGTTTCTGTCGTCAGCGACACTTGGAATGGGCCACGCCATTTCACCGCCACTGGCGCTTCTTTCTACTCCTTAACTAGGACTCAATCTCCTGGTTGGATGTTACAAGCAGCAAAGTCCAAAGGTGGGGCTTGTGCCAGCTGAGCTTCCTGTTGAAGGGGTTTCACAAGAAGCAGTATCCTGGCCACAGATGGTTTTAAATATACATCACTTACCTCTACTCCCCCACTAGGTTGAGACTTACCCGGGTAATTCATAACAACGACGGAAAGGGGGATAACGGAATCTCTCTTCTGGGTCGGGCTCTCATTCTCGCCAAAGCCAATGTCCAAAGCCCTAGCCATGGCATCTTGGTTTCTATTAGCAGCTTCAAAAGGTGTTTCTTTCTCTATTCATTGTTTTCTACCCGAGCCGAGCTCTGCGGGTGCCAGGGCCTATGGAGGTTCCATTGTGTTCCTAAAGAAGCCAAAAGCCCTTGAAGGATCTTTCCTGTAAAATGAGTTCCCCTATCTGAGTCTATTGCTTCTACAATGCTGTATCTTGGAATGATTTGTTCCAAAGATGCCTTAATAAATGATCCTGCCGTTGCTGAAGCAGTTGGAAATGCTTCTGGCCACCTTGCTAGCTGACATACCATTAGCAGAAGATATGAAGCCTTCCCACTTGAGGCATCTCAGGAAAATCCACCTGGCATCTTTGGAAGGGACATGCAGCCCAAGGCCTCCCTCCCCTGGCAAGTTACTTTGTAACTTGGCTGTTTGCTTTAGCACAGATCAAGCAACCTTCAACAGCTCGTTTTGCCAGTCTAAAAAGACCCCCAGCAACATCCAGCATGAGGAAGGCTTCTGCCAATCCTCAGGAAGTGCAAGGACTCTCTTCACGGAGTTCTTTTAATATTGGTAGGGCCAAAGCTTCTGGTATCTCTTGTTTGCCATCCCTTGTAAACCAATTATTGTCTTTTTTCTCTGCCACACGACTTTTAACTGTATCTCGAACTCCTCTGGTAGAAAAGACAGCTTCCCGGGCAGTGATGGAGTCACTGGGAGCAAAGGGGGCATCTTGGAGAACTCTGGCAGAAGTGTTGCTTTCTGAGTTTCTTCATCCACCAAAAAGGAGACAGAGGAGTCCTGGAACATTCTTCAACTACAGGGAGAGGCCATGGGGCTTTTGCCATGGATTCTCTCAACTGATTGCGGGACGCAGCCCCTTTTTATGCTAAGTTCCTGGCAACAGCACCCTCTGAGGTACTCGGGAATTACAGACTTCCGGAACTGCCTACTCTATGTCCCCCTCTAATATGCACCCCCCTCTTGGTATGGATAAGGAAGAAAATGGAACTATTCCTAATGCTATTAAGTCTTTGTTGCCTTGCTCTAGGTTCAGGAATTTAACACGGCCTTGGCTGAGCAACAGTCTCTGTCGATTAGTAACAGTTTCTAGAACTAACACTTTCTTCTGTTACTCCCCTACCAGTAAATTCCTAGCCTTGTCTAAGGACGGATTCACACGGTCTCTTTGTAAAGACACATCTATGTTACTCCTTTCACTCCCACACCTTCTTGGTGGTGGGACGGCTCCCCCTGGCACAGCACCTGGCACAAAACCCCCCTATGCACACATGCACACCTGCACTTACCCTGCACTCCACTGCACACACACACACACCCCTCCCGCACACTAACACCCCCCTCCACATCCCCACCATGCTACTTGCAGTGGCCCCGCCCCTGCCATCCTGGCCGGCTGGCAGCGCCCACTCCTGACATGCTTCCCCATGCCTTGCATTTCCTTGCTGCCCCCTCTGTAGCCTTCCCTCAACCTGCCTTTTCTCCCCTGCCTTGCATTGACTTGCTCACCCATTCCCCACCTGACTTCCTTTCACATTCGTCTAGGTCTGGCCTCACCTTTCCTTTTCCTTCTAGGACCCTCGTTGCCTTGCCTCGCCTCGCCTCGCAAAGCCACCACTTGCCTTGCCCTGCCCTGCCCTTGAACCCCTCCCTTGCCTTGCATGACCTTGCTCACCCCTCCCCCACCTGGAATTCAAGACCCCTTTTCAATGACATTTCATGGCCTTGCCCTGCCCTTTCTGCTCCTCCTAGGAATCTCAAAGATCTCAAGCATCTCCGGTGTTTCAGGATCACAGGAGAGGAAGACCAGGGGAGGACTCATGTTGCCACACTCATCTCTATGGGCAGCCTTTGTCTGGGAGCAATCCTTGCATGTCTTGAATCTTGGAAGGGCAATTCACATTTGCCCTTGAGCTCGGGGACCAGAATGAGAGTTCTTTTGCATACAAAGGAAAGCAGGTAGCTCAAGTCTTTGAGGTGCAGAGGAGACATGACCCACGCGGGATCAAGGCCACACAGAGCAGTTGGTTCTGGACACTTTTGTGTACCAGCAGTCCTTGAATGTACTTCTCACTTGCCTTGCCTTGCCTTGCCTTGGCAACACAACAGTTTCCTTGCCTTGCCCTGCTAGCTCTCTGGAGCCCTCTGGAGCCTTGCATTCCTTTGCACGTCCATGCCCCGCCCTTGACCTGCCTTCTGCTTTCCTCCAGGGCCTTGGCTTGCCGAGTCCTTCTTGTTTCTGCCTGGCCTACCCATCAGTGGACTTTCCTTCCTACGGCCAGCCTTGCCTCTAACTTCTGGGCCTTCTCTTGCCTACCACTCCATTTGCTTTCCCCTCACTGCTCTGGCCTTGCTTACCTCTCCCTTGACTTGCCCACAATTGCCTGCACTTGCTTTGCAGCGCCTTGCCTGCATGGAAGGCAAGGGCAAGAGTGGTAGGCAGGGCAAAGCAAAGCCAGCAAGTTGTAGGTAGTGCGAGGCAAGGCAGACGTAGGCAAAGGAAGCAGAGCAAGGGTAGCTTAAGAAGAACTCGACAAGGTACTGAAGGCAAGGCAAGGCCAAGAGACTCGGAGTGCCTTTCCTTGGGAAGGCAAGGACATAGTGCCAGTGTTGCTGGAGCAGATGTTAAGGTACCATGGGGAGGAATAGTCCAGCAAGACATTTCTCTTCTGGCCCCTGGGCGGGTAGGGGCAATTGTTGGACATATTCAATACTAGAGGTGGATCAGCCGCTGGATGTGTTGTATTTTGGAGGAAGGGATGCTGTTTCTTTGAAGATGGGCTTGTAGTTGCTCTCTTTGGCAAGGAAAGCAGGTTTGGATGTGCACATGAGGTGCTCTTAGGGATTTTAAAGGCTTTTCCAAGAGGCAGAGCTCTCTCTAGCTTAGAGCTGTTGAGCTGTCAGCGGGAATGCAAAGGCCAAGCTTGTGAGCCTTTTGTCCTGGTGCCTTTAGTGTGTGAGCAGTCCCTGGTGCTGTTGTCTTTGGATCCTGACTCTGGGAAAGGGAAGGCATAGGATGGTACCTGGAGCTGAGAAGGAAAGTGCTGAGAACAGCACGTGTGCTGCTGGTTTGAGGGGTGCAGTTGAAGTTGCAGGCAGCAAGAGCTTCCTCAGCTGGCACTGTTCTGAGCTCTGTTTTTGCCAGATGGTTTCAAGTTGGTGGGCAGAATCTGCGAGAGGGAAAAGATTTGTTTGGGCCAAAGAGGTTTGTCTGGCTCTTGGAGTGTGGTGTAAAGAAGAGTCTGCTCTTGGAAGGGGAAGATGAGGGAAATCTTTTTGTCCTGATGTGCTGTTGATTGGAGTGCAGGGACGTTTGCAACTTGCCTCTGCCCTTGGGGCGGTTTCGAGCAGCGCCAGGTGCTTGGCCTTCTTTTGCAAGTCGTCAGCGCCATCGTGTGGTTGTTTCGATGAGCGCTGACAGTGCCGGGGAAAAAGCCAAGCGCTTCGCTGGCGCGGCCGCAGTCGTGTGCGAGCAGTTGGTGGAAGAGCTCCGCTGTGCATCCTGCCTCTTGGAGACACAAAAGAATGTGATCCTGCGCGTCGCGGGGAAGCAAGAGGAATCATTTCATTGTTGGCTGTGCAGTTTCTAAGCGGCAAAAGTCAAGGCAGTTCCAGCACGGCCTCTTTCTTTCAGAACCTTTTCTGTGCCATCATGAACATGCTCAATGTAACTCACACCCACTGAACTGCATCAAAGGCCCTGGAGATACGCACTTTCCTTCGATCTCTATGTACTATCCTACCCTCCACCTCTGGCGGATCCCAAAGCCCTTCCAAACATCCAGCAGCTGCACGCAGAGAACAAGTGCTAGAACAAGGCGTTGGCCTTCATAGTCCCTCTAAAGTCTGTAAACTAGGTGAAACATTGCAGTGACCAGCACTTTCCTTCGCAACTATCTATAGAGCGTCATCACATTCTCTCAGAGTGGCTAAGTGCACCCTTGCAGCGCAGCGTTTGCAGCCACAGTTCAGACTGAGAGATGGGCCAGGTGAGAAAGCATTTGTTGACTATCCCTCGTCTCTGGAACACTTGATACTCAAAGCGCAATCACATCCACACACCTTCAGTGTGGCCAAGTTCAAGCAGCTAGAGCTCACAGAGATGGGAGAGTCAGGAGAGAAGCCGTTCCAAAAGTAGCGTGTAGTGACAGCAGCATTAAAACTGTGCACAGCCGTCTACAGCACTGTAGACCGTGGCTTCTCTGACAAGACGTGCCATCCCGTTGTTGGCTCTCGCAGCTCGGTTGCTAGCTGCTCTCCTGAAGAAAAGAACTAGAAGGAAAAGCCAATGCTGGGCTGCACCTTCCCCTTGCCTCACGTAAAGGCACTTCAACTCCCCGCTACACTCTCTACTTCCCCTCTCCTTGGCATCGACCACTGTGTTTTCTGCATCTCGGAGCCGAAAGGTAAGCGCCAGTGTTCCCAGGGATGGTTGGAAGAGGGATAAGTAGTAGCACAAGTAGCTGTCGTTGAACTTCCTCCTTCTCAATGCTAACGTGAATTCGGCAGGCACGCCGAACGAGTGCCAGCTACGCTCCTTTCTCAGTTTGTACGCTGCGGACACGAGCCCGGTGCTCTGCGCCTTCATTCGGCCTCTTTAGTAGCCATGTTGCGCTTTCATTCTGCTGGAGTCGAAGCGTCGTCTACTTCTCGCACAGAGCACGGTGACGGCAGCGAAATGCTCCAGCCGACTGCTTCTGCCGACACACACCTGGGCTATGCACTTTCCCTCTCAGCGACATACACCAGCACATTCGGTCTTTCTTGTCATCCAAATGTAAAGGGGAAGATTCTCAGCTCCGTCTGGCACAGAGAACAGTTTTAGGTCAACAAGCTCACCCAGAGCTTACCCTCGAAGCGTGGAAACCTGTATTTGCACCACATTCCAGTGGCAGCCCTCCTTCCTTTACAGACTGCACAGCGCCGTCAGATCGTGGTGCTCGCTGCACCTTCCTTCTCAGTTCCAAGTACTACCGCGAACCTTACAGCCTTGCAGGGAGCGGAGAGGCGGATAGGCGTCTCGCATAGAAGAACGTGGCAGGACGAAAAGATGTTCTTCCTCTCTCCTCCTTGTTGCTCGAATTGTGGTGCTGTGTTGAAAGTCTTGGCCAGCGAAAGGCTAATCCAGCAAGTGTTTCTCTCCTGATGAATTTCGCTGAGCTACACAGACAGTTTAGACTCTGTGAAACAGCAAGAAAATGATTGTACCATGAGCTGAGGAAAATCCATGCACCTAACCCTAGGCATAACCCTAACCATAACCGTAACCCTAGTTTGAGCCAGAAATCGAGCATTGGGCTGTAGCGAGTTCTGAGCAGAATGACGAAGAGGGAGCAAGGATTTGGATGTGCTGCGCTCAACTTGGCCTGCCTTTCGCATGGTCAGTGACCCTCGGGCTCCTGGCTTTGTGGTTTTCTCAACCCGAACCCTAGGCGTAATCCTAACCCTAACTCTAACCCTAACCCTAACCCTAACCCTAGTCTGAGCCAGAAATCGAGCATTGGGCTGTGGCGAGTTCCGAACAGGAAGAAGAAGAGGGAACAAGGTTTTGGATGTGCCGTGCTCCCCTTGGGCATTCCATTTGCATGGTGAGTATGCCTGGAGCTCCTGGCTTTGTGGTTTTCTCAACCCTAACCCTAGGTGT
>NW_024581508.1:0-10125 GCF_017639235.1 Corvus kubaryi
CCTCGTGGTTTGTACTAGGAAACTCTTGACTCCCCTCCTTCAAGGAGTCCAATCCCTCCAGTGAAACCCCATCCCAGTTAAACCGGGGCTTCTCTCACTCCTTTTGTCTCTTGCTTCGCCTCTTCACTGACTGCTTCCTTTGTGGGAGAGCAGAACTGCAGCCTCAGAGGCTCCACACTCGCTTCGCAGGTCTGGGGGTAACCAGCCCGCGCCTCATGCACATACTTTCATCCCCCGTATCCGCTTCCCCCCCCCAAAAAAGAGGAAAGAAAAAATACTCACCTTTCTCTGAGTCTTCGTGCACAAGATTTTACCTGTTTAACTGCCGAGGTATCTTAGGGAGCTTTTTCTTTCCTTTCTTTTTGCTTTGTCTCCTCTCTTGTCCTCCGGGTGTTTGACTGCAAACCCCCCTGACCCCACGGGGAAGCACAAAGCGAGGCCGCCAAAAGCGGGCAGGGCAGCCCCCCCCACTCTGGGTTCCCCGGGAGACCTCAGAGGTGAGGCCTTTTCCCCGTATGGGCCACCAAATTGTGAAAAACAAGGGTCACTCTTTGTAAAATTTGAAGGGAAGTTTAATAAAAGGGACAATTAGGAGACAATAGCAAAAAGGGTGTTACGGCCGGGTGCTTTGGCAGAGAGCCAAAGGCACACCTTTACATCCAAAAGATCGTCTTTAAAAGTACATCTCTTATTGCATATTCATCACAATCATGCATGATTCATAAATTCTTCGAAGTTTCTGTGTATCATTCCATCAGCCTTATCTTCCTCCTTGGCTCCACTCCTCCCTGCTCCCTCCATAAATTCTCTCTCTGGTTTCAGGTTTTCTTCTTCTCTGATAAGATACTCCAGGAATGTGAAGGCTTTCTCTGCCTATCTTTTCTAAATTGACTACATAAACAATAGACATTCTATGTCATGTATTACATTACAGAACCTAGGTAAAGTTTTTCTAACATTATGTAACATGCGAAAAGCCAACATCACAATACGTTTATAACAATTAGTAACAGTTCTAGAGAACTAATCGTTTCTTCTGTTACTTCACTCCCCATAAGTTCCTAGCCTTGTCTACAGGCAGATTCACACGGTCTGTTTGTAAAGACTCATCCATCTCATTCCTTTTAATCCCTCCTCTTTTTATTTGATCTGTATTTGTCTTTACAAACCTTAATTACCATTGATTTAATTTTTTCTTCTTGAGTCTTCTTGGCTTTTGCTATTATTTGCAGTGACATCCTTTTCTGTCCTTTTGTAGTCATTTCTGGATCAGGTAGGCATGGCTGCTAGCGGCATCCCCTTGACCACCTGCTGAAAGAGCTGCACCCAGCATGGTGTCACGCATGGTCAAAAGATTAGAGTTGCTATAGCATATAAGAGGAGAAATGGTATTCATTTAGCCCATAGCTGGCCAGTTAACCATGAAAACATGTCCCATTACCATCCTTTCCACGTTTGGACAGGTCCATGAGCTGACGTTATTTCCTTTGTTATTTGTTTGACCACATTTCCGCTGTCATCTGCTTGCAAACAGCAGCTCGAGTCATTTAATTTCCCACAAACTCCTCCTTCTTCTGCTAACAGATAATCTAATACCATCCAATGTTGAAATACCGCTTTCCTCATTGAAGTGGGTTGGTCAGCAGAAGGTCAAGAGCTGTGGCTGGCTGGTTGGTTATTATTTCTGAGACAGCTTGTAACCTAATTATCTCATTGAAATGATAAATGGGTTCCCAGGCATCTGGGATTAATTCCTTAGGTTTCCAAGTGGCTGGTCCATCGTGTTGTGTAACTCGTTCTGGTGGCCATTCATCTTTTCCCCGTTTTTGGGTGCTCCCTGCAGCCAGGGCTGCATCAGCTGACTGCTTTTCTCTAATTAAATCATCCCAGGTTTTGATTCCTAAGTGATTTCCCTGACCTTGTGGTAGCAAAAAGAACAACGGTCTAATATACCCCATATACCATATCCCTGACCAGTTTGGAGGTAACGTGAGCTAAGCATGTTGGCCACAAACCCAATAATGTTCTTTCAAAGCCCATGTTCCGTTAGCAAAGGGGCCTTTGTTGGGGTTTTGGGAGTTCCCCTTCTGTTTTCCCTCTTGAGGAATTTTCCCCATATATGTTGCTGGGGCAACAAATTGCTGGGTATCTGGGGAGGACAAAGGACCTAGCCAGTGAGGATGTGGTCCAACAGGCTACTCTCTTTCAACTGGGTGTGCGGGAGGTGGGTGCTCAGCATTGAGATGGAGAGAGAGGCTGCTGCCATCTCATCAGCACTGCAGGCTTTCTGCTTTCAGCTGCCTTCTTTCTACTGGAGAAACCCCAGGATTCCCAAACTTGCCTTTCTCTGCCCCTGCCGCTGCATTTGAACCTTTGCTGCTCTGTAGCCCTACACGTCCTGCCTGCTGCGGTTCCCACCGCAGCTCCTGAGTTCGATACATCTCGTCTGCCACCCAGGATCTGTGCTTATCCCTGCCATTCCAGACTGCCATTCCAGCCTGCTGTTCCCGAGCATCCAGCCGGACACCGGGATCGGCTGCCCAGCAGTTTGTGAAGCCTTTGTTCCATCCCTTCCCAGGATCCCCGGGCACCGGTGCCGCGTGCTCCCCGAGCTCGCTCCGGAGCGCCCCCTGCAGCCGCGGGGGAACCATCGCACCTGCCCTGCTCACCGGGAGCCGCCAGCGCCCCTGCCGGCTGCGAGTGGAACTGCACCCGAGGGGAAAGGGCCCGACAGCCGAGAAGGCTGGCACTGGGTTTGTGTTTGCTGTTACTGCCATAGTTATTGTTGTTTGTTTGACTGGTTATACACATATAGATACATAATAGTAAAGAACTGTTATTCCTATTTCCCATATCTTTGCCTAAAAGCCCCTTGATTTCAAAATTATAATAACTTGGAGAGAAGGGGGTTGCATTTTCTTTTCCATTTCAAGGGAGAATCCTGCCTTCCTTGATAGACACCTGTCTTTCAAATCAAGACAGGCCTTCCTGCCCTTGGTCATCAATTGGTGGGTCAAAATACAGAGGGATTCCTGGGCCTAACGGTCCTCCAACAATAGTTGTTACACCATAAGGGTCACAGTATTTGCATTTCCAAGCTCCCACACAGGGTTCCCATCTACGTTTACATCTGCAAGTTGCTTGGTTGGATTTGGAGCAGAACTCACTAAAAGGCTTTGAGTTCCAATCTGGTGTTGCCATTTCCACTGATAATCACAAACAATGTGTGTTATACTTGTGGAATTTTCTCGGGGACAGCTTAAAAATAGGGTGGTCAAAAAAATCCCTTGTCCCTCCCCATTGCTTTACAGGCTTCCAAATATTTTTGGTAAGTGTGGTAAGAACACCTTATGCAGCTACCATTAGTGAGCTGAACAGCTATTTGATTGCATTTGTCTTGATATTTGGAACAATTGTAAGGAGGGCAATTGGAGGGCCAAACCCAATTGTTTAAACCCAGAGGGAAAGTCAATTGACAAATGCCTTTTCCTACATAGACACACCCTGTCCTGTTTAGGCAATAAGTGCCTGTTGGAGAAGAATGAAGTGGCCATGGACTTCCTTCTTTGGCCCCAAATCCCATCCCATTGTGGCCCTCACATTGACCCACCATTTAGGTTCAGCTGGGCTAGCCAACCATGGCCACTCTTCAGATCCTCCTGGCCCTCCACAGAGCCAGCAATTGCTAAGGTTAAAAAATTCTGCTACTTCTTCTCCTAAGGCTGCAAATTGATTCTCCCACTCCTGGCCTAAACTTAGCTGACCATATAAAAGTAGAACTAGTAAGGAAAATATTTTAATAATGTGATCTAATTAGCTAGTCTAATTTTCCCATTGTCTTCTGCACCACCTGTGGCAATTGAAGACACAGAAACCACTTAACATATTAGCCCCCCAGTGAGTGGAGATTCTAGAGGAGGGATGCCCATAGAGACTATTTCAGCAGATGGTCTGTGGGTCGGCACTCAGGGCTTCCTCTGATGTCGAAGCACTGGCTACTGCTCCGGCCCACTCCTGCAGAGTGTCAGTCATGGCCTCCCGGCCTTCTCCTCCAGCTGAGATGTGCAAACCTCTGAGGCTTCAGAGACCTTGACCCGAGTGTGATGGGTCCACCTGTGTTCAGCTGTCTTGGTGGCTGTTTCTGTGGTCAGTGACACTTGGAATGGGCCACGCCATTTCACCGCCACTGGCACTTCTTTCTACCCCTTAACTAGGACTCAATCTCCTGGTTGGATGTTACAAGCAGCAAAGTCCAAAGGCGGGGCTTGTGCCAGCTGAGCTTCCTGTTGAAGGGGTTTCACAAGAAGCAGTATCCTGGCCACAGATGGTTTTAAATATACATCACTTACCTCTACTCCCCCACTAGGTTGAGACTTACCCGGGTAATTCATAACAACGACGGAAAGGGGGATAACGGAATCTCTCTTCTGGGTCGGGCTCTCATTCTCGCCAAAGCCAATGTCCAAAGCCCTAGCCATGGCATCTTGGTTTCTATTAGCAGCTTCAAAAGGTGTTTCTTTCTCTATTCATTGTTTTCTACCCGAGCCGAGCTCTGCGGGTGCCAGGGCCTATGGAGGTTCCATTGTGTTCCTAAAGAAGCCAAAAGCCCTTGAAGGATCTTTCCTGTAAAATGAGTTCCCCTATCTGAGTCTATTGCTTCTACAATGCTGTATCTTGGAATGATTTGTTCCAAAGATGCCTTAATAAATGATCCTGCCGTTGCTGAAGCAGTTGGAAATGCTTCTGGCCACCTTGCTAGCTGACATACCATTAGCAGAAGATATGAAGCCTTCCCACTTGAGGCATCTCAGGAAAATCCACCTGGCATCTTTGGAAGGGACATGCAGCCCAAGGCCTCCCTCCCCTGGCAAGTTACTTTGTAACTTGGCTGTTTGCTCTAGCACAGATCAAGCAACCTTCAACAGCTCGTTTTGCCAGTCTAAAAAGACCCCCAGCAACATACATCATGAGGAAGGCTTCTGCCAATCCTCAGGAAGTGCAAGGACTCTCTTCACGGAGTTCTTTTAATATTGGTAGGGCCAAAGCTTCTGGTATCTCTTGTTTGCCATCCCTTGTAAACCAATTATTGTCTTTTTTCTCTGCCACACGACTTTTAACTGTATCTCGAACTCCTCTGGTAGAAAAGACAGCTTCCCGGGCAGTGATGGAGTCACTGGGAGCAAAGGGGGCATCTTGGAGAACTCTGGCAGAAGTGTTGCTTTCTGAGTTTCTTCATCCACCAAAAAGGAGACAGAGGAGTCCTGGAACATTCTTCAACTACAGGGAGAGGCCATGGGGCTTTTGCCATGGATTCTCTCAACTGATTGCGGGACGCAGCCCCTTTTTATGCTAAGTTCCTGGCAACAGCACCCTCTGAGGTACTCGGGAATTACAGACTTCCGGAACTGCCTACTCTATGTCCCCCTCTAATATGCACCCCCCTCTTGGTATGGATAAGGAAGAAAATGGAACTATTCCTAATGCTATTAAGTCTTTGTTGCCTTGCTCTAGGTTCAGGAATTTAACACGGCCTTGGCTGAGCAACAGTCTCTGTCGATTAGTAACAGTTTCTAGAACTAATACTTTCTTCTGTTACTCCCCTACCAGTAAATTCCTAGCCTTGTCTAAGGACGGATTCACACGGTCTCTTTGTAAAGACACATCTATGTTACTCCTTTCACTCCCACACCTTCTTGGTGGTGGGACGGCTCCCCCTGGCACAGCACCTGGCACAAAACCCCCCTATGCACACATGCACACCTGCACTTACCCTGCACTCCACTGCACACACACACACACCCCTCCCGCACACTAACACCCCCCTCCACATCCCCACCATGCTACTTGCAGTGGCCCCGCCCCTGCCATCCTGGCCGGCTGGCAGCGCCCACTCCTGACATGCTTCCCCATGCCTTGCATTTCCTTGCTGCCCCCTCTGTAGCCTTCCCTCAACCTGCCTTTTCTCCCCTGCCTTGCATTGACTTGCTCACCCATTCCCCACCTGACTTCCTTTCACATTCGTCTAGGTCTGGCCTCACCTTTCCTTTTCCTTCTAGGACCCTCGTTGCCTTGCCTCGCCTCGCCTCGCAAAGCCACCACTTGCCTTGCCCTGCCCTGCCCTTGAACCCCTCCCTTGCCTTGCATGACCTTGCTCACCCCTCCCCCACCTGGAATTCAAGACCCCTTTTCAATGACATTTCATGGCCTTGCCCTGCCCTTTCTGCTCCTCCTAGGAATCACAAAGCTCTCAAACATCTCCGGTGTTTCAGGATCACAGGAGAGGAAGACCAGGGGAGGACTCATGTTGCCACACTCATCTCTATGGGCAGCCTTTGTCTGGGAGCAATCCTTGCATGTCTTGAATCTTGGAAGGGCAATTCACATTTGCCCTTGAGCTCGGGGACCAGAATGAGAGTTCTTTTGCATACAAAGGAAAGCAGGTAGCTCAAGTCTTTGAGGTGCAGAGGAGACATGACCCACGCGGGATCAAGGCCACACAGAGCAGTTGGTTCTGGACACTTTTGTGTACCAGCAGTCCTTGAATGTACTTCTCACTTGCCTTGCCTTGCCTTGCCTTGGCAACACAACAGTTTCCTTGCCTTGCCCTGCTAGCTCTCTGGAGCCCTCTGGAGCCTTGCATTCCTTTGCACGTCCATGCCCCGCCCTTGACCTGCCTTCTGCTTTCCTCCAGGGCCTTGGCTTGCCGAGTCCTTCTTGTTTCTGCCTGGCCTACCCATCAGTGGACTTTCCTTCCTACGGCCAGCCTTGCCTCTAACTTCTGGGCCTTCTCTTGCCTACCACTCCATTTGCTTTCCCCTCACTGCTCTGGCCTTGCTTACCTCTCCCTTGACTTGCCCACAATTGCCTTCACTTGCTTTGCAGCGCCTTGCCTGCATGGAAGGCAAGGGCAAGAGTGGTAGGCAGGGCAAAGCAAAGCCAGCAAGTTGTAGGTAGTGCGAGGCAAGGCAGACGTAGGCAAAGGAAGCAGAGCAAGGGTAGCTTAAGAAGAACTCGACAAGGTACTGAAGGCAAGGCAAGGCCAAGAGACTCGGAGTGCCTTTCCTTGGGAAGGCAAGGACATAGTGCCAGTGTTGCTGGAGCAGATGTTAAGGTACCATGGGGAGGAATAGTCCAGCAAGACATTTCTCTTCTGGCCCCTGGGCGGGTAGGGGCAATTGTTGGACATATTCAATACTAGAGGTGGATCAGCCGCTGGATGTGTTGTATTTTGGAGGAAGGGATGCTGTTTCTTTGAAGATGGGCTTGTAGTTGCTCTCTTTGGCAAGGAAAGCAGGTTTGGATGTGCACATGAGGTGCTCTTAGGGATTTTAAAGGCTTTTCCAAGAGGCAGAGCTCTCTCTAGCTTAGAGCTGTTGAGCTGTCAGCGGGAATGCAAAGGCCAAGCTTGTGAGCCTTTTGTCCTGGTGCCTTTAGTGTGTGAGCAGTCCCTGGTGCTGTTGTCTTTGGATCCTGACTCTGGGAAAGGGAAGGCATAGGATGGTACCTGGAGCTGAGAAGGAAAGTGCTGAGAACAGCACGTGTGCTGCTGGTTTGAGGGGTGCAGTTGAAGTTGCAGGCAGCAAGAGCTTCCTCAGCTGGCACTGTTCTGAGCTCTGTTTTTGCCAGATGGTTTCAAGTTGGTGGGCAGAATCTGCGAGAGGGAAAAGATTTGTTTGGGCCAAAGAGGTTTGTCTGGCTCTTGGAGTGTGGTGTAAAGAAGAGTCTGCTCTTGGAAGGGGAAGATGAGGGAAATCTTTTTGTCCTGATGTGCTGTTGATTGGAGTGCAGGGACGTTTGCAACTTGCCTCTGCCCTTGGGGCGGTTTCGAGCAGCGCCAGGTGCTTGGCCTTCTTTTGCAAGTCGTCAGCGCCATCGTGTGGTTGTTTCGATGAGCGCTGACAGTGCCGGGGAAAAAGCCAAGCGCTTCGCTGGCGCGGCCGCAGTCGTGTGCGAGCAGTTGGTGGAAGAGCTCCGCTGTGCATCCTGCCTCTTGGAGACACAAAAGAATGTGATCCTGCGCGTCGCGGGGAAGCAAGAGGAATCATTTCATTGTTGGCTGTGCAGTTTCTAAGCGGCAAAAGTCAAGGCAGTTCCAGCACGGCCTCTTTCTTTCAGAACCTTTTCTGTGCCATCATGAACATGCTCAATGTAACTCACACCCACTGAACTGCATCAAAGGCCCTGGAGATACGCACTTTCCTTCGATCTCTATGTACTATCCTACCCTCCACCTCTGGCGGATCCCAAAGCCCTTCCAAACATCCAGCAGCTGCACGCAGAGAACAAGTGCTAGAACAAGGCGTTGGCCTTCATAGTCCCTCTAAAGTCTGTAAACTAGGTGAAACATTGCAGTGACCAGCACTTTCCTTCGCAACTATCTATAGAGCGTCATCACATTCTCTCAGAGTGGCTAAGTGCACCCTTGCAGCGCAGCGTTTGCAGCCACAGTTCAGACTGAGAGATGGGCCAGGTGAGAAAGCATTTGTTGACTATCCCTCGTCTCTGGAACACTTGATACTCAAAGCGCAATCACATCCACACACCTTCAGTGTGGCCAAGTTCAAGCAGCTAGAGCTCACAGAGATGGGAGAGTCAGGAGAGAAGCCGTTCCAAAAGTAGCGTGTAGTGACAGCAGCATTAAAACTGTGCACAGCCGTCTACAGCACTGTAGACCGTGGCTTCTCTGACAAGACGTGCCATCCCGTTGTTGGCTCTCGCAGCTCGGTTGCTAGCTGCTCTCCTGAAGAAAAGAACTAGAAGGAAAAGCCAATGCTGGGCTGCACCTTCCCCTTGCCTCACGTAAAGGCACTTCAACTCCCCGCTACACTCTCTACTTCCCCTCTCCTTGGCATCGACCACTGTGTTTTCTGCATCTCGGAGCCGAAAGGTAAGCGCCAGTGTTCCCAGGGATGGTTGGAAGAGGGATAAGTAGTAGCACAAGTAGCTGTCGTTGAACTTCCTCCTTCTCAATGCTAACGTGAATTCGGCAGGCACGCCGAACGAGTGCCAGCTACGCTCCTTTCTCAGTTTGTACGCTGCGGACACGAGCCCGGTGCTCTGCGCCTTCATTCGGCCTCTTTAGTAGCCATGTTGCGCTTTCATTCTGCTGGAGTCGAAGCGTCGTCTACTTCTCGCACAGAGCACGGTGACGGCAGCGAAATGCTCCAGCCGACTGCTTCTGCCGACACACACCTGGGCTATGCACTTTCCCTCTCAGCGACATACACCAGCACATTCGGTCTTTCTTGTCATCCAAATGTAAAGGGGAAGATTCTCAGCTCCGTCTGGCACAGAGAACAGTTTTAGGTCAACAAGCTCACCCAGAGCTTACCCTCGAAGCGTGGAAACCTGTATTTGCACCACATTCCAGTGGCAGCCCTCCTTCCTTTACAGACTGCACAGCGCCGTCAGATCGTGGTGCTCGCTGCACCTTCCTTCTCAGTTCCAAGTACTACCGCGAACCTTACAGCCTTGCAGGGAGCGGAGAGGCGGATAGGCGTCTCGCATAGAAGAACGTGGCAGGACGAAAAGATGTTCTTCCTCTCTCCTCCTTGTTGCTCGAATTGTGGTGCTGTGTTGAAAGTCTTGGCCAGCGAAAGGCTAATCCAGCAAGTGTTTCTCTCCTGATGAATTTCGCTGAGCTACACAGACAGTTTAGACTCTGTGAAACAGCAAGAAAATGATTGTACCATGAGCTGAGGAAAATCCATGCACCTAACCCTAGGCATAACCCTAACCATAACCGTAACCCTAGTTTGAGCCAGAAATCGAGCATTGGGCTGTAGCGAGTTCTGAGCAGAATGACGAAGAGGGAGCAAGGATTTGGATGTGCTGCGCTCAACTTGGCCTGCCTTTCGCATGGTCAGTGACCCTCGGGCTCCTGGCTTTGTGGTTTTCTCAACCCGAACCCTAGGCGTAATCCTAACCCTAACTCTAACCCTAACCCTAACCCTAACCCTAGTCTGAGCCAGAAATCGAGCATTGGGCTGTGGCGAGTTCCGAACAGGAAGAAGAAGAGGGAACAAGGTTTTGGATGTGCCGTGCTCCCCTTGGGCATTCCATTTGCATGGTGAGTATGCCTGGAGCTCCTGGCTTTGTGGTTTTCTCAACCCTAACCCTAGGTGT
>NW_024581509.1:0-20244 GCF_017639235.1 Corvus kubaryi
CGATCGAGAAAAGGAAATAAAACAAGCTCTCAGGGAACTCGGGGGGGGACCCAGGGTGGGATCCCTGGAGCCGCGGCAGGGTAATTCACTCATAAAAATCTACGTGCACGAAGAATCCGCGCAGGAAAACGGACCGTAAGTATTGCGTGGTTGAGTGAGGGCGACCGAGCGTGTGTGTGAGACGTGATATTGTCACAAAGCGAGTGTGGGCCCCACGATCGCAGTTCCTCTCTCCCGCGAGGGAAGAGGTCGGTCACGGGGGAGCCAAAGAAAAACCTAATTCTTTTCCACACGTCAAGCCCGAATAAATCGAGAAATTCGGGGGATCGGTCGCAGGATGGCTAGGGGGAAGGGTACGTCCTTTCTCGAGTTCAAGGACTGGTAAGCCCCCCCAGTCTCGGACATATTTAGTCCAGGTAAAAGTCAGAACTTCGAGAGCAGTTACCGGAGGAAAACCCCCCAGACCGGTCCTCTGCGAGGGCTACTATACCGGTAACAGATTAAATACAAATTCGAAACGGTACCGAATTCAGGAACTTAGAGGACTCTGCGCAAAGTCCAGGTAAGAAGTAATTTTTTTATCTCTCTTTAAGATGAAACAGAAAAAGAGTAAAATGCCGAGAAAACTCCAAGAAGAATCAGGGGGTGGGAAGGAACAAGGGATACCTGAAATCCCGAGAAATAGTCCCTAGGCTGGAACATTGTGGGGACTGTCCCGAAGCATTGCCCCCCCCCCCCAGCCCCGAGCCCAGGCTCCTGTTGCGCCGCCGCTCCCGGAGCCCGAGGTCCCGCCTGTCCCGGCTCTCAGGCACCGCCCGCGGCTCCGCCGCTTGTCCCAGCGGCTGCAGCTCCGCCGGTGGCCCCGGTGTTCCCGCCGCCCCCTCCAGCCCCTGCGGGTCCGGCGGCAGCCCAGCATCCCCTTACGGCCTCCTGCCCGTGCCCCTGCCCCGGCCCCGGTGGTAGCCCCAGTCTCGGCTCCGGCCCCGGTCCCGATGTCCGCGGCCGTTCCGCCGGCCCCTGCCCCCGCTGCATTGTCTGACACAGCTCCATTGAACCCGGCTGCGGCCCCACGGGCTGCGCCGGGCCAGCCAGCAGCAGAGTTCTGCCGCCGTGGCTGCTGTGGACCTGTGCAGAGGGTCCACGCCGGGCTCTGGTGTCCATCAGAGGAGCTTGTCCCCTTGCCAGTTCCAGCGGCACTTCCCGCTTATTCCCCCCCTCTCCTGGAAGAGTCAGCCCCGGAGAGGATCCTCCCCCCCCCCCCCCCCCCCGCCCCCCCCCTCGCCTGCACCGCTCCCCTGGAAACGAACGCTTCTGCCGTTTCTCTTAAAGGAGAAGCAAACACCAAAGTTTGAGCAGATCTCAAATATTTAGCACACAAGAAGAAAAAGGGGTTGATTCATGGGAGAAGGATGAAAGATGAGAAAATCTTTCAGGACGTCTAGTACTGTCAGAGGCTTCTCAATTTTAAGATCCAGGAAGCCCTTGATAAAATTAGAAGTCGGACCCTTAAAGCAAGAACTTAATTTTTTTGTAGACTCGGGAGCTGAACAAACCACCGTTCAGTGACTGCCGAGTGGATGTACAAGAAGCAAAGATACCCCAATGGTGGTCGGAGAAAAAGAGGATTCCTTTAAGGTCCCGGTTATTAAAAATGTAGAGTTCGAATCTGAAACCAGGACATGCCTAGGGAATGTTTTGTTGATTGAAGAGGCGAACTACAATTTGTTAGGAAGAGATTTGATGGTGGCTTTGGAGGTAAGCTTGATTTTTCAGGAGGCACAGGGTTAAACAATATCCTCTTCCTATAGAAGGGAGAAAGGGACTAAAGCAAGTAATAGCTGGGGTGCTGTTCCCCACGGTCCCCTAATCTGTGCACTTTGCTGGGTGGCACCCCCTCTCAGATACCTGGTATAGTGTGGTAGACTTGAGAGGTGCCTTTTGGACTTGTACTCTGGCAGAGGAGAGCTGGGATTGTTTCCCTTTTCGGTGGGGGGATCTGGGAACCTGCTGGGGGCAGGGGCTCGGGTGAGCCTCCTTGCCTCAGGGGTTTGTGGACTCACCGAGCTTGTTTGGTCGGGCTCTTGAGCAATTGCTCAGCTGGTTTTGTTCGGAGAGCCAGGCTGCCTCAGTGCGTGAATAGCTTGCTGGTGGCTGGACCAGCAGAAAGGGATGTGAAAAAAAAAGCCACTATAAGGTTGTTAAATTTCTTAGGAGACAAGGGGTTAAAAGTCTCCAAATCAAAACCCCAGTTCACTGAACCCGAGGTAGACTACCTGGGACATTGGCTAACGGAAGAAAAAAAAAAAAAAAGAAAACAGGGGGAATTATTTTTACAGACTCCAAGTATGCATTTGGTGTGGTACACACTTTTGGGGAAATTTGGGAAGAAAGAGGGTTAATTAACACCAGAGGGAGAGGATTAATCCATGGGGAAATAATAAAAACAGATCCTGAAAGCTGTCAGGGAGCCAGAGGCGATCTCAATAGTGCATGTTAAGGGACACCAGACTGGGATGCAGTTCCGGACCCGAGGAAATAATCTAGCTGATAAAGAAGCAAAAAACGCAGCATTATTAAAGGTAAGTACCCCAGAGGTCGAGCAAGGAGAACCCAGAGAATAGCCCCCACGACCCTCCAAAAAGGAGATTGAAGACTACGTAAAAATAGGAGCCAAACAAGAAAAAGGTAAGTGGAGGTTACAGGATGAGAGGGAGCTGCTGTCAAAGGAATACAGTAGAGAAATTCTAAAAAGACTGCACCAGCAAACTCATTGGGGGGCAAGGGCCCTAGCAGATCAATTTTTTAAATTTTTCAGATGTAAGGGTATTTATGAATAAGCAAAGCAAGAGGTACAGGGGTGCATGATATGCCAGAGAATAAAACCGGGCTAACTCCCGGCAGGCAGTACTGGGAAGTCGTCCTGCTGCTCATCGGCCTTTTGAAAGGATCCA
The DNA here is from genome assembly GCF_017639235.1 of Corvus kubaryi. Lineage (NCBI taxonomy): Eukaryota > Metazoa > Chordata > Aves > Passeriformes > Corvidae > Corvus > Corvus kubaryi. Next base: position 2,952 of record NW_024581509.1, read on the forward strand.
AATAGATTTTACTGAGCTTCCTACAGTCGGAAGATATAAAAATTTGTTGGTATTAGTTGATAAACTAACCCACTGGGTGGAGGCTTTCCCTACCTCAAGGGCAACAGCCCAGACAATCTCAAAGATATTATTAGAAGAAATTATACCCCAATATGGTATAATAGACTACATAGATTCAGATCAAAGGACACATTTCACCTCTAAAATTATTAAGCAATTGGCTGAGGCACTAGGGATTCGATGGCAATATCACACCCGTTGGCACCCTCCAAGCTCAGGGCAGGTCGAGAGAATGAACCAAACTCTAAAAAATTATCAAAATTAATGTTAGAAACAAAAATGTCCTGGATAAAGTGTCTTCCCTTAGCCCTCCTAAACATCCAAATTATGCCACACTCAGAGACAGGGCTGTCACCCTTTGAGATGCTGTATGGGATGCCTTATGAACATGGAATGCCAGTAGGGCATCCTGGGATAGAGGATGGACAAATCCATCCTTATCTGACAGCAATCAATAAAAATTTATGGGAGTTAAGGAAATGTGGGCTGGTGACACAACATTCCCCCCTGGGATTTGCTATCCACAAGGTACAGCCGGGGGACAAAGTTCTTATAAAAACATGGAAGGAAACCCCTCTCACTCCTCACTGGGAGGGTCCATTTCTTGTCCTCCTCACTACAGACGCCGCAATTCGGACGGCAGAGAAAGGCTGGACACACGCTTCTCGAGTGAAGAAAATCAAAGTCCAGGAAGGAACACCTGAGTGGAGGATCACCTCTTCACCAGGAGATTTAAAAATAAAATTTCACAGACCCAACAAATGACCGGAAGGGATCAGATAAGTTGTAATGTAATTGGTTGTGAATGTTATCCCTTTGTCTCTTTCAAGTGTGAATATTGTAAGGAAATTTGGGTTGCTCATTGTCACAGAGGAGATAAGCCCAGAGGCCCGTGTACAAAGGGTTTGGAGGAGGAGCAAGACCTGACTAGCCAATACTTAACCCTTGCTACTAACGTTGGGAAATTGGAACTAGATTCCCCTGAGTGGTACGCCATATATAAATAGGGGGTCAGGGGAAAACTGGGTGCACAAGCAGAAATTCTAACAGTTGAGTGCCGGAAAAACAATCAAAAGTATCTTGCAGATCAAACACAATAAAGCTCTCTAGGTGGAACGTATAGAAGAAAAGGTATGCTATTCGGTCCAGCCATAGGACTCCAGAAGAATATTCCTGCTGCCAAGAAGATGGCTTACCTCGCCACTGGCTGCACTCCAGTGGGCGAAGGCAAAGGCAGAGGGATACACCTATGGGGGTTCCTGATGGTTCTGAGCCTGACCATATGCCTAACACATAGTACACCACTAGAGGGTTTGTCCCCCAGAGAGGGCCAAAAAGCTGACAGTCTTTGCGAACTGTGTCAGCAGGTCCTCCTGGAGGAACAGGAGACACATCAGAGCCCAGAGAACTGCAAGGGAAATGGCAAACATTGTGATCTGAATGGCACTCAATTTCAAATTTGTGAATTAGAAGGAAAAATTAAATGCTTATCTCAAAATGCAAGGTTTAAGAAAAGGAAGTCAGAAGCTCCTCCTTTCAAAACTAGAAACCAATACTATAAGAGACATAAGAGAAATCTAGACCAAATGCCGGTTTCAATCTGTGACCACTGTAATCATACTGTATGGGTTGGAGGGAAGAAAAAATCTATCTCCGTAGCCTATTCCCAGATCAACAAATTATGTTATGATAATTCAAAATTAAGCATGTGCTTGATGGATGGAAAAACTTACTGGGTGGGGAAAAATTTAAGGTACGAAGACAGATCACCCCTTGGCAACGAACCAGTTATACTAGACCTCCTTGAGGAAAATGATGACAGGGCATGCTTGCAATATGATAACACCTTTTGCTTTTCTAAGAACAAGGATGGCATGGACCCAGAAAACACTATGAAACAGGTAACATTAGACCTCAAGAGACAAGAATCAGAAATAAGAAAAAAGAGAATAGAACAAGAGAGACTATTGGCATTAAGCAAACAATACGACCTGCTAGAAAAGCAGTATAATGATTGGGAATGGCCAGCCCCTAACACTAACTTGTTCATAGAGTTAATGCAAGAAATCGCTACTGAGTTAGGTTTATGCAACTGTTGGATATGTGGGGGGCTGAAATCAGCAGAAAAATGGCCTTGGAAGGGTGAAGGCTTAGCTCCAGAACAACTTCTAAAAAGAGATAAAAATCAGTCCTCAATGACTACACAGAGGCCTGAAGGTTGGATTCTAGACCCACGAGTAATAGGAATAATCTGCATCAGCAGGGAAGGAAGTGAATATACTGAGGTTGTGGGATACACTCCGTGTATATCCACCCTAGCAATATATTCAAATAACAAAAGTAAAATCTGGCAACCAGAACCCCCTGCAGGATATTGGAGTCAAGAAAGAAAAGCAAACTGTGATTGGAATAGTCGAGTTAACCTTTGCTGGTACAAACAATCTGGAGCTAACCCTTACCAATCCTTAGAGGACTTAAAAGAATAGTGGAGAGAACCAGCAAATACGAGAATAAAATGGAAAGCCCCTGATGGTATATACTGGATATGTGGCAAAAAGGCATACAGCAAACTGCCCAGCAAATGGAAAGGTTCATGCACTCTAGGTATGATTCGACCTTCTTTCTTTACACTCCCCAGATCAGAAAGTGGCCTGTTAGGAGCCCCTCTATACGAAACCTTAAGCCGAAAGAAAAGGGGGATAAAGAAAACACTGCCTGTAGCAGGTGGGAGTCAAAAATGGGGTGAAGAAGAATGGCCTGCAGAAAGAATAATCCAGTATTATGGCCCAGCAACTTGGGCACAGGATGGGAGCTGGGGGTATAGAACCCCTGTCTATTTACTCAGTCGGCTCATAAGGCTCCAAGCTGTAGTAGAAGTGGTTTGGAATCATACCTCGGATGCACTAGAACTGTTAGCTAAACAACATTCCCAGATGCGGGCCTTTGTATACCAGAACCGAATTGCATTAGACTATTTGTTAGCTGAGGAAGGGGGAGTCTGTGGGGAGTTCAATGAATCAGAATGCTGCATAGAAATTGATGACTATGGAGAGACCATCAGGGACCTCGCAGCTGAGATCAAAAAGGTGGCACATGTTCCAGTCCAAAAATGGAATTCCATCTTACAAGCATCTTGGTGGGAACAATTATTTGATGGTACATGGTGGAAGAAAGCAGCATTCTTCATACTTTGTTCAGTGGCCGGGGTGATATTCATACCCTGCATGATACCATGTTTTATCAGATTAATACACTCAGTAGTGCAAGGTATGCAAATAGCTGCGATGCCCATGGACCTGGAACTAGCTGCTGGAGGATTAGGCAAAAACAATAAAATCTCTAAAATCATGGAATTAAAAGAAGGAGAAGCAAATAGTAAAGCTGCTGAGGTTCTGATGAAGTTTGAGAAGCAGATTAAGGAGGAAAAGCTAGAGTTACAAGAAAAACTAAATAGCTATAACTAAAAAGAATTCTTTTGTTTGAATTTTCATACCTTTATATTTGTAGTATTGGATAATAGTATTTCTATTTTTAAGTAACAAAAGGTAGCACGAATTAATGTTTCCATCTAAAAAGGGGGGGAATTGTTATAAATAAAATATGCAATTCGTGCTATTATATATAAAACTGAAATGTAATTAGACCCTACAGGGACCGAATTTCTAAATCCCTGCACCAGCCTGGCTGAGAGAAAAATTTCACAACACTAAAAGTATTTCTTTCACCAGAAGTGAGGATTCCACCTAGGTGGGGTTGGATCTTATCACCGGGACATTTGCACCATGACGACTTGATCACCACACTCTGATATCTACATCGCATCTGATAAGGAATCGGACATTCCGGGAACTAAAAATAACTGTTCCAGGAACCAGAGATGGCCCATCCATCAGCAGAAATAGCCCACTCATCACCCAGGATGGACAATTCATCAGACCCAGGAAAGGCTTTGTGCAGCCCAACTCCGGGACAAGAAAACTTCATGAATAGGAGAAGAACAGAATTAATTCGGACTCTACCCCAAAACTGTGTAAGAAGGGACCAGCCGAAGCAGCACTGTGAACTTGGGAGGTCTGGTGCAATAGAGATCAGATCTATGCGTGTTCACCCAGCTCTGACCCCAGGCTCGAAGCTGCTTTTCTTGATCGTGGCGTTTGAAACCGATATTTCGGTGGCATAATAAATGTCATTTCTTTATTAATTTTAATTGGGCAATTTTGTTTATCTTACAGTGATACACAGTCTCTGTACAGATACCAGTGCACTCAGAAATGCCTCGATCAAGGCCAAATATTGCCTTGAAATGGAGGCAGCTTGCTCTGTGCTAAAAATGAACGACCCTCCTACTTACACATTTTTGTCATATTTATCTGAGTAGCTTCAACTTCCAAATATATGGAAGGCTTTGTTGTCAGATGAAAAACCTCTGTAGTCAAAGTCATCTCTCTTCCCTATCTTGGGTAGCATTTACAGCTGACTCCCCTGTATCTGAGTCACCTGATGCCACAGCAATTGCTTTCAGGACAGCCCTGAGAATGGACAGTCAACTACAGGTGGGAAATCTGGGAATTTGCAGGCAGAATCATGGGTGGAGGTGGTGTTGTCCTAGGAGGAGCTGCCCTTCCCATAGATAAATGAGAGATCCTGCCATGCCTAGGGAGCAATGGGCACATCCAGCACATCCTGCTGAGTGGTCAGACTTGTCCAGGACCGTCTGTGCATATTCAGTGGTCTTGGTGGTCACACAGAGATGGACTTCACAGCAAGTGTCCTTTATGACTGACACATGTGAGGTGTTTTGGACCACGTGTGTGAGTGCTGAGTGGGTTGTCCAGTGTATGCACAGTGTCACCAAAGGGATCAGGATGCACCAGACTTACTCTGCACACACAGTCATTGTGTAGGGTGCTTGAACAAGATATGTCAATCCACTACAGACTTCCCTTTCAGTCCCCAAGCTGGTGCTCCTCAATGCATTTTGGCACTGATAATCATGTGGCCATAGAGTGGGTTGAACCAGCTCAGTGGTGCAGCTGACTGTGCACACAGATGAGCACCGGTATTGACACTGGAGAGGTGATGGGAGCGTGCAGGGGAGGGCAGGGCTGCTCCTCTTGATAGCAGCTCATGCTTAGACTGACATGAACCAGCCATGGCACCACATTCTTAGTGATTCATCTCCGATTTTAACATGTTGGATAGCCCAGGTAAAAATATGGCTGAGCATCAAATATGCTTTGATGAAGCTGATGAAGTCTTGAGACCAGCAGACAAATTTCTGCTTCTGTCTCGTAAAGGGGACATAACTGGGATACTGGGACAAGTGGTAGTTCTGATGGAGCTGGCCTGGACACAGGGTGGACTAATCCCTGCCACAAGAAAAGAGCCAGGATCACCAAGCCACGTGGCTGGACATGTGTGGAGACAGAAATTGTACCTGGTTTGAGTAATGCATCTGCTGATCTCCTCCGAGTTAAACTTTCTGACCGGTCCCAAGAAAAGGATCCTACTGATCTCTCACAGCTGTAGCATACAAGTAGAGTTTTTTCTGGTAACATGTCTGGTCCTTAAGTCAGGCAGTGAAGTCCTGGGTCGTGGTGCTTCAGCCCTTCTGGTTCTCTGTCTCTTCCTTCTGTGACAACCCCAAAACCTTTACAAAATGGCACATATCAATGTCTTTGACTGGACCTTCACTTGACACTGGAGGGATTGGGGGGCTTGGAGGTATCCCTGGGCTTCTCATCTAACAACATGGTGTGCAAAATATTAATCTTGGTCTGGGCTGTACAGGGGCTCTGGAGTACTCTGTCTTCATAAATATTTCTCCTCCCTTGTTCTTTTGGAAAGTCATTTCCCTTTGCTTCCTGTTGTATTCAATAAATCCCTTTGCTTAAAAAGGTCTCTCGTTGATGCTAACCATCTAACATGCTGAAAAAAGGAGGGAACAGGAGTGAGAACTGGGAAAACTGCTTCAGGCTGTTTTCTGGCACAATGCCCAGCAGGCACTGCACCAGGCAGCTCAGACCTGGAGCCTGTTTTCCCTGCTGTGCTGCTTCATTTTCTGGCCTGGGACGACATCTGGCTGGCATATTCTTTTCCACACCCCTGGATGAGTGCTCTTTTTAGCTAGTTACTGCAGTACCTGGCATTAAAATACAGTGAAGTAGACAACAAAGTAGCATGAGATTGGCTTAAAAATAATGAGGATTAAGTGCAGTTAGCTTTGAATACTTTTTGTTTGCCCTCAAGGTTAGAAAACTTTACAATATGTGATGTCCATATTTTCCTGCATTTCATCATGACTCTGCATGCTCAGAAGTCACTTTAAGAATAGGAAAAAAAACCCAAACAAACCAAAACCACAAAAAACCCAACAAAATAAACATAATACATCCATACCTTTTTATTGAGAAGTTCAGGATAAATTGTTTGGGCTTTCAGAATAACACTAGTTATTAGAAATGCTCAAAAAAAAAAAAAAAGGATAATTAGCAATAGAAAGGAAAAGGGAGATAATGGGAAGAGAAACATCACAGAAATGGGAAAGAAGACTCATTACCTTCAAGATATTGTTCAAGTCCAGTAAGAAACAGGGGCTGTGATGATGTAACACCACACAGTTGTCTCCAGATTTTGAGTATTTTCCCAGTGTCTGGAAAGACTTCCCCCACTAGCAGCGAAGGGTCCTAGATGAACAGAATTCACCGTCTGGAAACAGACACTGCTGACTGTAACACTGGTCTTCTACACCTCCAGGCCAGCCTGTGCCTTCCTGCATCCACCAAGTTGTACAAGCACAAGGAACTTGTGCTTGGCTTCTTTCACTTTGTTCTGGGTTTCAGCAGTGCCTTTGCATAACAACGTGTTTCAGTTTTCACTGACAACCTGTTGCAAATTTTGCAATCTACCCTAGCAATGCGAAACAGTTTTCACAAAACCTGGTGTTTTTACAGAGGTACTGCATGCTGGCAGAGTTGTTTCATGTACTGTCCAGGCTGCAGGCATGGGTGTGGGAGCCCCATGTTGGCTCAACCTGATTTTTTCTGGCTGGGGTGGGGAATTTTGGGAAAAAACACAGCTACAAATGTCAGGGTTACACACCAATAATTTCTCTGTTGGTCTATACACCTTTATTACTTCCCAACACAGTAATAAAGCTTTCTGACTTTAGCTCTTACAGGTAGAATGGACAAGCTTAGGTGAAATACATCCCTTCCAACTACAGCAAGAATATAATTCAGTACCAATGACAAGTTAGCCCTGGTAATACATTAAAATCTGCCCTCTGTGCACATGTCTATGAATTAAAAACATACTGTAAGAAGACTGGAATGGTTCCCCTTAAGAGTGTAGCCACACACATAGCAGCTGCTCTGATATCACGTGTCAGCATGTCCCCATTGATATTTATTTAATTATTGACTCATTTGTCAGATTAATTAAGCATTGGAGCAGTCTGCCCAGAAACACCACTGGTACTTTTCACCACTGATGTTTACGGGACCAGAATGGAGAGTGCCCTGACCCCATGGAGCAGGAGGTTGCACTAGATGCCTCCCAAAGCCCCTCCAACATCAATGTTCCTGCAGTCCTGTGACTCCATGCCTTTCCATGTATCTCAGGTTCTGAGCTTCTTCCCTGCACTTGCCAGGCTATAAAAGTTTAGCTGAGCCTCTTCCTCCTCTGTAATTCTTGTAAAAAGGAAAACAAGAAATACATGCTACTGGAAACCAGTAAAATGTGATGTGTTTGTGAGTTTTTTATGGGTTCTGAATACAGCTATGTATGTATTTTGCTTTTCTTCTTTGGAGGAGCCTGTAAGGGTAGATAGAGAAGCAGCAAAAAGGGGAAGGAATATATAAGGAATCTATAACTATATATAACATATATATAAGATATGTTTTATTTGGTGACAGCTGGAGGGATGATCTCCCTGTGAGAATAGAAGCACAGTCCAGTGATGACTGGCAAAGCTGAGTATCACCTGCTCTGGTGGTTCCTCAGAGCTCAACACCAAGCAGTGACTCCTATCATGCAAAAGCAGCAGGCAGTTATTATTTAAGTTGGCTCACATACGTGCAATGCCATGTTCTTTAACAAACTCATTTGGGAGGCCTGTTGTCTAAGGCCTCTGAGAAGACTACCAGGTGCCTCAGTATGAAATACATGAAATATATGTGTGTGGTGATAATTTCTTATTGCTTTGGGAGCTTCTCTGCCAAAAATCCTGTCTCAAATCAGTGTTGGCTTTGGACTTTTTCCAGTTTACTTCTCTGGGCTTTGCTATATCGTCAGCCTTTTCCTTCCTCAGGCAGTGCCTGTGTGGGATGGCTCTGCCTCTGGTTCCTGTTCTCCAGACTCCTTTGGGAGTGGTAGGGGCCTGGGGACATCACTCTGGGAGGCTGCACAGCCTCACCAGGCAGGAAGAGTTCATTGTTACTGGTATGCCTGCCATAGCCTGAATCTCACTGCACCCTCACAGCAGCCTTTCTCTCGTGGTCAATGTATTAATGGCTTCTAGAGTCCCTGCATGGTTCCTCTGGCATTAGGGGCTTTAGCTGCTCCCAGCCCTCATGCTGGTAATCCAGAATCAGATTTCACCATTTTAGCATTTCTCAGAGCAAATGCTATCTTGGATGGCCTAAATCTGATGTTCTGTTCCTTTAGGGACCATCCATTTTCTATGTTCTGTCGCCTTTGAAGATGCTCATTAGTCTCGTATTGCATGAGCGGAGCTCATCATTGCCATATTTAGTATCATCTCAGAGTCATTATTTCAGTAGCCTCATTAACCTCTGCTTTTTCAACAAGAGCAATTTGGAGGAATGCTGTCCAGTTATGGTTGTCTCCTGGTACAGGGGTTTGACTTTACCTACCAAACTTTTCCATTTGTTCTGATGCCTCCTACTTCTGCTGTTCCAGCCCTCCATTCTATGCTCCCAAACTCCACTTGGAGCTTTGATAACTTGCAGCTTGCCCGGCTTATGCTGGAGCTGGGAGTGGGTCTGCAGACAACACCAAGCTGAGTGGTACACTTGGCACGTCTGAGGGATGGGATGTGATGGAGAGGGACATGGACAAGCTCCAGAAGTGGGCCCATGGCAGCCTCCTGAGTTTCAACAAGGCCAAGTGCAGGGTCCCAGTGACAGGCCAAGGGATAATGGTTTAAAGCTGGAAGAGAGCAGGTTAGATCAGGTATTGGGAAGAAATTCTTTACTGTGAGGGTGGTGAGGCACTGGAACAGGTTGCCCAGAGAAGCTGTGGATGCCCCTGGATCCCTGGAAGAGTTCAAGGCCAGGCTGGATGGGCTTTGAGCAGCCTGCTCTGGTGGAAGGGGTCCCTGCCCATGGAAGGGGGTTGGAACTGGGTGATCTTTAAGGTCACTTTGAACCCAAACCATTCTATGATTCTATGGTTCTTTGAGAGGGTAAATAGAAATGAGTGTCTGTCCTATCTGGGAAATGCAGAAGCCTTTCCCTAGGAAGTGTTGTGCTCCATAGGTCTGGAAAATGCATTTAAAATGTTCAGCAAAGTTCTCATCTGCATTTACAGAGATAAAGCTTATTCTCTTCAGTCTCAGAAATTCAAACAAAACCACAGAAGTTCTCAAACTTTGTCTCAAACTTTATGCAGTGCAAGTTAATGTGGTGATGGTTTCGCCTCTTGGATTTTGCCCTGTTTCTGGAGGCACAGGAGCTAACGCATGCACTGGTTTTGTTACCTTGATCTCTAGGAATGCAAATGCAAAGCTGCCTTTAAGGAGCTCCCGAGAACAACGCCCGCAGAGGCTGGTGAGCCCTTAGATGGCAGCACAGAAAAGGACGATATCCATCGTTCCTGGGGCTGCTCCAGGAAAGCCCCTCCACTGCTTTCAGCATCCCCAAGGTATCTTGTGGGTGAAGAATTTTCACATTGCTTCAAGCAAAAGGAATTAAAACCTGTAAAGGAGGATTTTTATATTATATTAAAGCACATAAAATAAAAATTACCCCCTTCCCCCAAACAGTGATGGCATGTATTAAGCCTGAAGTTCTTTCAGAATTTCTGAATTATTTTATTCCCTATCCTTCTCAAGCATACATGAATTCAGCTATTTGCACTTGACAAAATCAGGAGGCATAATCCATATTGTTATCCCAATTTAAAACCAGTTTGTGGAGGTAAATTCAGCCCCAGCTCCAAACTTTTTGGAGCATCTTCACTCCCAGGCTGTTTTCCCAGGTGACTGAGCTGATGTTCAAACTTGGCGGCTGGTCTCACACTAGTGATCTCAGGAAGTGCTCTGCAGCAACTTTTGGAGCTTTTTCAAAAGGAGAAGAGCTTTGTAGTGTCTTGAAGGCAATTAGAGACCACATCTCCTCTTGGGAGTTGATGAGCATGATGGGCCTGCTTATACTTTTTCCCTGGAGATTTGTCTCTTGCAGAGGCAATACTTCTCTCGTGACTTTGTGAAGTGGAAAAGCTGTGTAACTGCTCGCCGTGGGGTTATGAGACTATCTGAAAGAAAGGAAGGATATATCACTTTACTTTTTAAAATGCAAAAGGCATTTCAGAAGGCAGCACAAAGTAGCACTAAGCAAAAATTTAAGAGAGACAGATGGGTAATAGAAAGCGTCACGGCAGTATCTACTCACTGCAAGCCTTGGCTTTGTGTTTCCAGCACCATGACACAAACATTACTCGATCTAAAGGGAAGAGGATGGATTTTTCAACTCCGTCTTCTACCTTCTGCAGAATTCCGGGCCTTCTGTGAAAGTCTCTTCTCAAATTATTAATGTAAGCCAATGAGGATCAGAGGCCAAGGAGGAATGGCTGCAAGCATGGCTAATGTGTGCACGTACTGCCAGCTACTCCAACAACAGGCAGAGCCATTCCCTTCTGCACAGAGCTCCTTGGCAAGGAGAAATGTATAAACCTCTTGACTTTAGCACATGGGGGAAAAAAGTGTTGCTTTCTGGCACTACCTCAGAAGCTATTCAGCAGACGGCTGGCTTTTCAATGTGTGAACTAGTCAGGACAAATCTGGGGTGGGTTTTTTATTTATTTTAAACTATCTAGATCTTATTCCACTTCAAATCCTCAGAGAATCAGCTGAAACTACTACAACTTTTAAATGTTTGAATGACATCAGACTAGCAGAGTGAAAACAGACAGAAAGCTGCTGCGGCCAGCATTACATTTTCCTCCCTAGAACAGGGAAAGATGGATGGTGCGAGGGAAGCTGATCAGTTGTGCCGATCGAAATGTGTCCGAGCCTGGGAGGTTGGGCATCATTAGAGCCCAGTCACAATAATTTCTACATCATCTCCAAATGCAGATACTGCTGCATCAGCAGCATGGAGGCAAATCCAGCATCTCTTTGACAAGGAAGTACTTACCTCCTGTTGCTGCAAACTCTGCAATGATGTGGCAGCCCCTGATGGCTCTGGTATACCTTCATGTAGTGAAATTAGCGGGTCATCAACCTCTGAGCTTTACTGTGTCATCAAAATCACTTGTTTGGGATTTCCAATCTATTTAGAATTAACTGAAATGCATTGCTTTTAAAAGGAACAGGACTTCAGCATCCTAGAAACCTGGAAGTTCTCTATTTAACCATAATTAACTTATAAATAATTTACACTCTTCTTTCTCTTACTGTAAACCAAGTTTTATACCAAATAGAGTAATCAGGAACTTTATATTTTTGCCCATTTATAGATATGTAGCCAGGTACCAGAGGGTGAAGAGATATTTACCAACAAGGTTCTTACACTAGGAATTTGACCCATGCATACAAATCCCTGCCCTCGTTAAGGGACCAGATTTTACTTGGCCTTGACATACCTGAGGGATCTCTGTAGGTACAGACGTGAAGGAGGTGTCCAGGCTTGTGTTTAGGAGGGCTGTAATCCCAAAAACAGCAGCCCTTACCACAGATGAGCTGGAGAAAAGCACTATCACACTTTCTTTAGTATGCTACAAAAGTCATTGTTGTAGATACAAAAATGCTGCTAGCGAGGATTTTCTTGCTATTTTCTAAGTCCGTGAGAGACTTTTCTCTCTCACAGAAGAGGTAGCAGGGAATGTAAACAACCAGGCCACCTGCAACCTTGAAAAGTCTTCTTTATGGTATAGTAGAAAAATATTTTGACAATGGATGTTTTAGGATTTTAGCCAATCACCCCCAAGGGGTGGCTGGTCCTTTGTCCAATTAGACTATGAAGAAAAAAGTCTATGAAAGAGTTTGTAAAATAATTAAAGAAATCAATCTTGCTGCACAATTCCTGTCTGCTGGATCTTCTCTTCTCCTCCTCCCTATGGCTGTGGGACACGGTGATATACCCTAGGGCCCAGTCCTGCAGTAATACATTGTTGATCTTTATTAGGTACTTGTCACAATCCGCTAATGCAAGCGGGGGTCGTGATGGTTCGTTTATCGATCTCAGAGTGCAAAAGGACACAAGAGATTTCAGTTTTAATCAAAACAGTGCACCTTTATTAAGTGCCCACAACACAGTAATGCAATAGAAGAGAGTAAGAGAGAGAGAGAGAGAGAGAGAAAAACAAAGTAGAGAGGGGGAAAAAGAGGGGGCAATAGCTACCAATGGATGAGACGAAGTCCTCGTGGTCTTCCGCCAATAGATTTGTCTTCTTTCCGTGGGGAGATCTCCGACTCGGTTATTTCAGAAAGTCCCTTTCTAGTCCTTTTCAGAAGCGAGGGGCAACTGGCCAAGAGGTTGGGAAATCTACAGCCGTTGTTATGGGGTCCGTTGCTTTGGGAAGCAGGTACAGGACAGACGTACAAGACAGGTGTACCGGAGAGGTGTACAGGACAGGTCATTCAGCGCAGTTCTTCCCGCCTGGGCAGCAAGAACAGCACAGTCCATTCCAACCTGCACTGATTTTCCTCAGGAATGCGTACCAGTTCCCAGTGGGCACACCCGTAGGCAACACTTGGCAGACATTCCACCTCAGCCAGGCCAGGACTGCTGTGTTCAGTCTCTGTCTTCGGCGATGATCGTGAGGCAGATGAGGGATTTTCAGACCGTCTCTTACACTACTTTAATACCAAGCATACTTTGAAATAAGAAAAATTATTGTTGTTATTACTTTTTACAGAAAATCAGGTATTTCAACAGTTTTCTTTACAGTTTCTTCACTTAAAAAGAAATTAGAATTGACAAGTTACAATGGAGTGGGATGGGAAAGTGGTAACATTTAAAAAGATAAAACATGCTATTCTTACAGAGCCAACATTTAATGATGTACATCCTGGTACATCTCTCCTTCTGACTGTATACAAAGGGTTCATATTCACTGAGCTGCCCTGACAGGGTTGCGATGTCTTGTGATGAAACTTTTTGTTTCTGTATTTACAAAGGGCTTTTACATTGCACCATCACCATGATGCTAAACAAAATAAGACAGAGAAATCCTGTTTTGGTGATTTCTGTTGCAGCAAAAGTGCCATGACTGCAATCATGTGGGATAGAGGTAAACTCAAGGAGCATATGAAGATGGTGATACAAGAGCACATCCGGGTAACAAACCCTTCCACAGGCTTTGAGGTGCGAGTGTGGTTGTGAGCCAACAAAAGCAGAGAATGAGCATGGGCTTCACTGAGACACCACTTAACAGGGACTCCTGACTGCATCTGGCCCCTGAGGATGTGCATTTTCCAGCTGACACTGGTTGGACTAACCACAGATTTAAAAACCTGCCTGATGTGGGCCCTTAAATGAGTTTATGCTGCTTCATGTGTGAACTACTTGATTTTTACCTTCCATCCCTTTTGGGTCAATAGCAGGTACTGGGAAGATGTTTATGGTGGCTGACTGATTTGGGTGGGGTTTTTGACCACCTAGTGCTGGTCTGTTAGAAGTCAGGAGAATTTCCTACATACAGTTACAAGAGCAGTTTTGGATTAAAAAAAAGGAGTTGTTTATTTTTTTTAAATGCTGCCCAGGTTCACAAATCAATTTACGTGGCTGCCATCCACATCAGTATTCAGTCTCTAAGACAAGCAGTGCCACAGTGGTACCTTGGTAGTTAGAAAAGTTATCTAATTCCCTGTATTTGTTTATTGGCAGTTTGCTTAAAGATCATTTCTTTTGGTGGTTTCACTCTGCTCCCCACCTGTACAGTCATGAAACTATAGAATCATTGACAGCTCTAAGTAGGAAGGGACTTCTGAAGGTCATGTATTCCAACTCCCTTCTCAAAGAAGGTCCAAACAGAGCAGCTTACTCAGGGTCATTTCCAGTCAAGTTCTGAGGATCTCCAAGGATGGAGATGACACTCCCTTGCTGGGCAACCTGGTCAATATTTGACCAGCCGCATGAAAAATAAACCCACCAGCATGCTTAAAATATGAGTGAAAATCCTGTGAGAAAAGAAACCCAGGAAGGGAATAACTGAATTCTGCTTCTCCATAGCAGGCAGCACCACAAGACCCATGTGGGTAAGTACGTTTCACGCTGCTGTGATTGGTCTCACCTTCATAGGCTTTACTTACACTAAGATTAAAAGAGCTATATAGACACAGGAAAACATCCTATTTGCCCATAGTAGTCTTTTTCTAACAGAGACTGTGAAAACAACATTCATAATTCCGATGTGTCATCTGTCACACGAAGCAAAAGTTTGACAACAGAGGAGTCACAAAGCATTGGCGGTAGCAGAGCCGTCCTCATCAGCCAGCGGCACCAGGAGCAGGCTTGGCTTCCAGAGAAGGCAAAGGGGGAGTGGCTGCTTTCCCCCAGCAAGCACAGAAGGGTCGATTCTGCTCCTGACCCATTTGAACTGCACACTTCAACACTTGTACCGTGGATTTCTAAACACTCACATCCAGTGGGATCCTGATCCTAGCAGGTACTTCGGGAGGTCACTTAGGAACGACAGGCACAGCCTGCAGATTTGCCACTGGCAGCTGCCACAAAAAGGCAGAATATTTAGACTACACAAACCCAAAGCTAAGCTGGAATATAAATATCAGATGAAATGCTTACATGTTGCTGAACATGCTGCCTAACATCAGAAACACGAGACAACAGCAGAAAGCCACGCAATGCCTTTTGGCAGAAGCACACAAACATTGCACAGCTTGTCTCCTGGATGCCATGCTCACACTTCCATTAGTCTGTGTCACACTGCCTCAACTTGTTTTAAGCATTTCCATCATCTGTGAGGTAGGGAGGGAAAAACAGAACAGCTGAGGTATAATCAAGTGAGGTCTTGCACAATTTGTAAACAGTCTCATTATGGGCTGTAATGTGCAGAGTGTGAATGGTTCAGGCTTCTGTCTCAACTTATCCAGGCAGGGAACTTTCTGAAAGCCAGACAAGTGATTCAATGGATTACTAAGGAGGTAGATGAAGAAAACTGGGATTAACAAGGAAGGGAATAGTGACAGAACATAAATAAACACATAAACAGGTGAAGAAGTTTGGTGTCGGTAAGAGGCATGTTTTTGCATGTCAGAATCAAAACACCCAGTAATACCTTTTGATCAGTGAGCAATTTTAAACACTGTGTTAATCAGGCTGCTTCAAAAATATTTGAATAAAAATGCAAAATTAAAACCCAAACACCTACAAATCATTCCAATGAATTAGACCAAAGATAAAGCTGTATCAGTTATCATCTCAATATGGACAGATCTGCAGAAGTGTTTCTTCTAGGTGAGAAATCACAGGAATGAAATAAAAACCATACATTAAGATCTTGTTGATACATTGCTCCTCATTTTTGATTATACTTCCAAAATCATAGGCACCGTTTGAAAGACCCAGCCTACCAAATCCTTTCATGCACAAACTTTCCTATTGGCTTAGAATTTGAGGTTAGACACGCACTGTGCTTTTAATTATGCACTCGCAGAAGCCTTTTCTGGTGCGATCTTGTGCCCATGCTACCTTGAGAAAGACCAGGGGAACCTAACAGTACTTTGGATCTCGACCTATCTATGGTCATCTGTAATTACTCCTGTAATTTATTGTGAATTTACAGTACTTTGCCCAGTGCATCAACCTTTCATGTCTGATAAGACAGATACTAAGTCATCTGGAAGCTAGAGGATTTGTATCCAGAAAAAAAAATACTTGCACATCTACACGTGACACTACTGAACAGCTAAAAATCCGTAACAAGATGGAGGAAACAATTATCTCCTGAGAGAGTGGCAGAGTAATCAATTGCCCTGAACTTCTGCTGTTCAAGGGGAGCCTAAAAGGAGATCCTAAAATAGATAGAATTTGAGACACTACTTCAAAACAGTAATTTCTTAACTAAGAACACTGACCAATGGTTCCACTCTCACTTGAAAACTGTTTTAGAAAAGAGTGCAAGGACTTTACTGTGGGTTTAACATATAAATCACAAAGAGCCAAACTACCACCAGAGTTGTATTTTCTAGCTGGGCCTAATGTAGAAGAACTGCAAAATACAGCAGAGAAATTACATACAGTAGCTGGAAATATCTAAATACATTTATTATGTGATTGGCATGTCCCTGCTGAAAATAATCAATATATTGACTTTTCTGAAGATTCACAGTAGGCAGTAAGGAAAAAAAAAAAAAATCTGTGTACGTGTGTATGCAGTCTTTTTTGGAAAAAGAATTTGATTTCTGTCTTTCTTGGAAGCTGTGACTGTTTGTACACTGGTCCTGGAGTGCCTTCATTGGCTTATCTCTACCATTGTTTCAGCAATGAGAACTAGAACAAATAGAGATGCTAAAGGATACACTGGATGAGTACTGAGACACAAAGCAAGGCAGCTGTCTCATTTATAATGCTGGGGAAAAATGAGGTAAAGTAGCTTATTAAGCAAGTAATAGTGATATCATTTTCCTATATTCCTACTTTATTTTGATCCTTCTGCACTGTGAGAGCAAACAATCAGGAATTTGTAGCGATGTAATCATGCTTGGCTCCCTGCCTCCTCTGGCACATCCTGCTTAAGTGGCACTGATGCTGTTTTGTGCAGCTCAGGTGGCAGCCGTTACAATTCAGAAGCATTACAGCAATTGGATACACTTGGGAAATACGCTCGGCAAACCAGTTCTTCATTCAAGCACTGAGGAAGGTTCCCATGCACCTCATGCTCTCCCTTTCCCCAGACACTTGAGCTTTCCCTGGCATCACCCAAGGATGTCTGTGCCTGTGCAGCCCTGCAGCACACACAGTCTGGGATGTGCAGTCCCTTCCCTTCCCTTCCCTTCCCTTCCCTTCCCTTCCCTTCCCTTCCCTTC